>NC_052161.1:123869932-123904639 GCF_902713615.1 Scyliorhinus canicula | reverse complement strand
AGATAGGGATAGGGAGGTTACGGAGATAGGGATAGGGAGGTTACAGAGATAGGGATAGGGAGGTTACAGAGATAGGGATAGGGAGGTTACGGAGATAGGGATAGGGAGGTTACAGAGATAGGGATAGGGAGGTTACGGAGATAGGGATAGGGAGGTTACAGAGATAGGGATAGGGAGGTTACGGAGATAGGGATAGGGAGGTTACGGAGATAGGGATAGGGAGGTTACAGAGATAGGCAGGTGGGAGGTTACGGAGATAGGGAGGTTACAGAGATAGGCAGGTGGGAGGTTACGGAGATAGGGATAGGGAGGTTACAGAGATAGGCAGGTGGGAGGTTACGGAGATAGGGATAGGGAGGTTACAGAGATAGGCAGGTGGGAGGTTACGGAGATAGGGATAGGGAGGTTACAGAGATAGGGATAGGGAGGTTACGGAGATAGGGATAGGGAGGTTACAGAGATAGGGATAGGGAGGTTACAGAGATAGGGATAGGGAGGTTACGGAGATAGGGATAGGGAGGTTACAGAGATAGGGATAGGGAGGTTACGGAGATAGGGATAGGGAGGTTACAGAGATAGGGATAGGGAGGTTACGGAGATAGGGATAGGGAGGTTACGGAGATAGGGATAGGGAGGTTACAGAGATAGGCAGGTGGGAGGTTACAGAGATAGGGAGGTTACAGAGATAGGCAGGTGGGAGTTTACGGAGATAGGGATAGGGAGGTTATAGAGATAGGCAGGTGGGAGGTTACGGAGATTGGGATAGGGAGGTTACGGAGATAGGGATAGGGAGGTTACAGAGATAGGGATATGGAGGTTACAGTGATAGGCAGGTGGGAGGTTACGGAGATAGGGATAGGGAGGTTACGGAGATAGGGATAGGGAGGTTACAGAGATAGGCAGGTGGGAGGTTACGGAGATAGGGATAGGGAGGTTACAGAGATAGGGATAGGGAGGTTACAGAGATAGGGATAGGGAGGTTACAGAGATAGGGATAGGGAGGTTACAGAGATAGGCAGGTGGGAGGTTACGGAGATAGGGATAGGGAGGTTACAGAGATAGGGATAGGGAGGTTACTGAGATAGGGATAGGGAGGTTACAGAGATAGGGAGGAGCTACATCAGTAGAGAGGGTGGTAGTTACTGAGATAGGGAGGAGAGGTTGCTGAGATAGGGAGGAGGTTACTGAGAGTGAGGGAAGTGGTTATTGAGATAGGAAAGGGAGGAGGTTACAGAGATAGTGCTGGCGGACATTACAGAGAGGGAGGGAGGAAGTTAGTGAGAGAGGAATGGAGGAGGTTACAGGGGTGGGGGGGGGGGCACGGGTACAGAGATAGGTAGGGAGGCAGTTACAGAAATGGGTATCACCATCATGGATAGTGCAACAGCCACTACAGAAGTTCTAATGTTTTTGTAGCCATGGACCCTCTCAGTCAAGAATGAGTACTCCGGGATAATGGGGCCTATTTACCTGGGGGCAGGTCTTTGATCAAAAGCTACATTTTGCTCCACCATTTTGGTGAAGGTTGATGTGAACGGAAGACAAGAGTTGTCTTGTGTTTAAAGAGTGGAAGATGCATCGAGAATACTGGTACTGTGAAAGAGATTAGGCTCTCCAAGGCCTATCTTGGTGAGAGTATGGATCATGGGGAATCACTCAATACTGTGTTCTAGCACATCACTAGGGTCACAAGTGTGGCTACATTGAGGCTCCATAAGCACAGAGTAAATTAATACAATATACCAAGAATATGGAAACTCATGAATTCTCCAGTTGTATTTCCAGTTTCAGAGGTCTCGATCCAAACAGCATTAAATCAGCCCATAAACAGAACAGAACAAACAGAAGATGCCAGCTCTTTAACATTGTTGTGATTGTTGTTATATTGCTGTGATATTATTATAGTTTGATACAGTAATTTCTCTCCATGTGGTCTGTATGGATTCATGCATGTATGGAACGCTCAGTCCAGAACTTGCAACAAATTATTCCACAAACCCGGCTTGAGTTTTTAAATGGAACTGCAAAGTGACAGCAAAATAAATGCGTTTTATATATTGCACCGTCCAATACTCAGTCTTCTGGTGCAGTGGGTCGCATCCCTACCTCTGAGCCAGTGTAGCTTTGAGTTTGGGACCAACTCCAGGACTTGAGGGCGAAGGAATTTATAGAATTTACAGTGCAGAAGGAGGCCATTCAGCCCATCGAGTCTGCACCGGCTCTTGGAAAGAGCACCCTACCCAAGGTCCACACCTCCACCCTATCCCCATAAACCAGTAACCCCACCCAACACTAAGGGCAATTTGGACCCTGAGGGCAATTTAGCCTGGCCAATTCACCTAACCTGCACATCTTTGGACTGTGGGAGGAAACCGGAGCACCCGGAGGAAACCCACGCACGCATGGGGAGGATGTGCAGACTCCGCACGGACAGTGACCCAGCCGGGAATCGAACCTGGGACCCTGGAACTGTGAAGCATTTGTGCTAACCACTATGCTACCGTGCTGCCCACGGAAAAGGAAAGTTCGTCCATAACGTGGCCACACGGGTTGAATATCAACTCAAAAAATCCTGCAAACACACCACAATGGCAGGTGGGAAGAGCAGGAGAGATTCCTGATCGGTAATGTGATGGGGTTGTAACTCCTCCCATCGCTATCCACAAGGTGTACGTGCCACAACAACTTGGACTCCCTGAGGGCATAGTAATATACCACCAATACTCCCCCCACTTCTCGGCCTATAACATTCAGCTGCTGGAGTTTACCTTGGCTCCTGAGGCCGGTTCAAACTGGTCGCAGGTGTCCAAGAGCCTGCGTACAGACGCGGGATCCGAGCAGAAGACGGCGACGTCGTCCATGTACAGGGAGGCCTTGACTTGCGTGCCTCCGCTGCCTGGGATCGTCACTCCTCTCATACCCGGATCCTTCCTGATGGACTCGGCAAAAGGTTTTATGCAACAGACAAACAGGGCCGAGGAGAGAGGGCAGCCCTGCCTGACTCCAGATTTGATCTGGAACTTTTCTGATTCCCACCCATTGATTGAGACGGCGCTATAGATGTTTGTGTAGAGCAGTTTGATCCAATTGCGAATTCCCTCCCCAAACCCCATTTTGGAGAGCACATCCATCATGTAGGTGTGCGATATTCTGTCAAAAGCCTTCTCCTGATCAAGGCTGATGAGGCAGGTGTCCACCCTCCTGTCCTGCACGTAGGCGATCGTATCCCTGAGCAGCGCGAGGCTGTCAGAGATCTTCCTGCCGGGTACAGCACAGGTCTGGTCAGGGTGGATCACCGACTCCAGAGCAGACTTGACCCGATTGGCGATGACTTTGGCTAAGATTCCAAGGTCCAGGACTACGTGCTGAGGGACGCACTCAAGCTTGGGGCAGCTGCTGCCAGGGTGCAATGGGGAAAGACCACAGTGTAAGGTCTCACCAGCAAATGTACACCGAGGGGTTGGTAACAGTGTAAAACCCCTCGGTCCGGGTCTTCAATACCACAATGTATGAAAGAAACAAAGCAATGTAAATATTTAAGAAAGAACTGTAACTTAAAGTAGGATACGTGTGTAACGTTATCCCAATTGAATTGAAGACAAATGAATGTAACTCAGATGGAAATGTACAGTCAAGACAATTTGAAATGTTCTGTAAAGTTTACGATAAATTTTATGAATAAAGCATATTTTTTGAAAAAAAAATAATTCAGCTGCTGGAGTCAGGCAGAGCTGCCCCCTCTCCTCGGCCCTGTTTGTATTCTGCATAGAACCTTTTGCCGAGTCCATCAGGAAGGATCCGGGTATGAGAGGGGTGACGATCCCAGGCAGTGGAGGTGTGCAAGTCAAGGCCTCCCTGTACATGGACGATGTCGCCGTCTTCTGCTCGGATCCCGCGTCTGTACGCAGGCTCTTGGACACCTGCGACCAGTTTGAACTGGCCTCAGGAGCCAAGGTAAACCGTGGCAAGAGCGAGGCCATGTTCTTTGGGAACTGGGCCGACCGATCCTTTGTCCCCTTCACGATCAGGTCAGATTACCTGAAAGTGCTGGGGATATGGTTCGGAGCGGCTGGGACGTGCACCAAAAACTGGGAGGAACGCATTGCTAAAGTAAAACAGAAACTGGGCTGGTGGGAGCAACGCTCCCTCTCCATTGTGGGCGAAACCCTGGTCATCAGGTGTGAGGTACTCTCGGTGTTACTGTACGTGGCGCAGGTCTGGCCCATCACTCGGACCTACGCCGCAGCAGTCACCCGGGCCATCTTCAAATTCATTTGGAGATCCAAGATGGACCAGGTCTGAAGAGACATAATATACAAGCCTCTAGATAAAGGAGGGAGGAACATACCCAACGCCGCCCTCATCCTGATGGCCACCTTTGTGTGCAGCTGCATCAAGCTGTGTGTAGACCCCGGGTATGCAAACACCAAGTGTCACTACATACTGAGGTTCTACCTGTCCCCGGTGTTACGAAGGATGGGCCTGGCCTCATTGCCGCGGAACGCTCCAAGCAGTTGGACCGTGCCGTACCACCTGTCCTTCGTGGAAATGTTTTTGAAGCAAAACGCCTTTGACCACAAAGCAATGAAGCAGTGGTCAGCACGTAATGTCCTCGAGGCCCTCAGAGAAAAGGAGACTGTGGAGGACGTTGGATGGTTCCCTGAGCAGACTGTCAGAGTCATCTGGCAGAACGCCTCATCACCAGAACTTTCAAACAAGCACCAAGACCTAGCTTGGCTGGTGGTGAGAAGGGCCCTCCCTGTCAGATTCTTCATGTACACCCGAAGGCTCAGCACCGTTGCACGCTGCCCTCAGAGTGGCTGTGGGGGAAATGAGAGAGTCACACACCTCCTTGTGGAATGTGCCTTTGCAAAGCAGGTCTGGAGAGAGATGCAGTGGTATCTGTCAAGGTTCATCCCGAGCAGCTCAGTAACACAGGACTCTGTGCTCTACGGACTGTTTCCAGGGACACACACCGAGACAAATGTCAACTGCTGCTGGAAGGTCATCAACTCGGTGAAAGACGCACTTTGGTCTGCCCGAAACTTGCTGATCTTCCAGTGCAAAGAATTGTCCTCGACCGAGTGTTGCAGACTGGCACATTCCAAGGTCCAGGACTACGTGCTGAGGGACGCACTCAAGCTTGGGGCAGCTGCTGCCAGGGCGCAATGGGGAAAGACCACTGTGTAAGGTCTTCCACCAAATGTACACCGAGGGGTGGGTAACAGTGTAAAACCCCTCGGTCCGGGTCTTCAATACCACAATGTATGAAAGAAACAAAGCAATGTAAATATTTAAGAAAGACTGTAACTTAAAGTAGGATACGTGTGTAACGTTATCCCAATTGAATTGAAGAAAGACAAATGAATGTAACTTAGATGGAAATGTACAGTCAAGACAATTTGAAATGTTCTGTAAAGTTTATTAGAAATTTTATGAATAAAGTATATTTTTTGAAAAAAAAAATTCATCTGCTTGAATGCTTCACTCTATATAACACACCGCTCAATATAATGCTCTCCTTTACGTAAAACACTTTTCCATGTAACACAGCACTCTCATCCATGCCTTTGTTACCTCTAAACCTGATTATTCCAATACATTCCTGTCTGCAGTGAAGTTACTGTGAAAAGCCCCTAGTCGCCACATTCTTACACCTGTTCGGGTACACTGAGGGAGAAATCAGAATGTTCAATTACCTAGCAGCATGTTTTTAGGGACATGTGGGAGGAAACCGGAGCACCTGGAAGAAACCCACGCAGACACGGGGAGAACGTGCAGACACCCAAGCTGGGAATCAAACCTGGGACCCTGGCGCTGTGAAGCAACCGTGCTAACCACTGTGCAGCCGTGCCTCATGCACATTGCTGATTTTAATTGCGCCAGGATTGGGGATAGTCAAGGTCCAAAGCTCTCGAATTCCTTCCCTAAACCTCTCCACCTTTTTCTTCTCCTTAGCAATGCTCCCTAAAGCTTTCCACTTTGACCAAGTTCTTGGTCATCTGTCCTGATATCTCCTTGTGACTCAAAGTTTATGTTGAAAAGATTCCGGAGAAATGCTTGCGGATGTTCTCCTACATGATAGGTGGTATATAAATGCAAGTTTTTGTTGTTTATATTCCTATTTCTTGTTCTAATTGCACTGATTGCAATGGGCACTGGATCAAACAGTCCAGCTTTATTTGAATTCACAGTGAAAATCAGCCCTGAATTGTGGAAGATTAGTCCCTCGTGGATTCAGGACCTGTGATCAATATCCCAAAGTGAAGTCTGATCCGGGAACATTACAGAGCTGGATGTGGTCCACAGTGTGTTAGGCTAACCACTCTATATAAAACTGAACAGATAGAGCACAGCCCCTGGGTGTACATACAGTGTCTGAAAAAATAATAGCTCGTTGTAGATTTGAATGCAGTGTCTCTCGCTGGGTTTACATCGAGATAGTGAGCGAACGAGAGAGAGAGTGAGAGAAAACTGATGAATATTATCTCTGACCCTGGGGTGTGATTGTGTACCCGGGAGAATCGGAGCACACAGCAGCTGTTTCTAAAAGACTTTCTATTCATGTTTATGATCCAATAATGACAAAGGGAAGCTGATGTATTAATTAAAATACTGTATGTGTTACTAGACTGATAATACCGCCACCAGCCACCCTAAGGGCTAGTGAGGCGAATGCTCCATTCAGTGAGGTACTGAGGCAAAAAGACCAGCAAGATCCCAGATTTGAGGTCAAGCTCATGCTGTGTGTCACGATTGGCTGGGGAGTTGAGATTCTCTAACTTGTTCCAGTTCACCCTGAATAGGAAATCGGCTGGGACAACAGCTACTGATCACTGTCCAGTAATTCTTGTTGTGTTGTCTGTGTTCGGGGATGTTGGAGAAAAACAGCATGGGCACTGGTGCTAAGACCCTCCGCTTACCCCCCACCCTTGCTGAAGCTATTGCAACACAATCTAGGAATAGATATCCAAGAACAGCTGGAATGTGAATCAGCACCTTCAGGGAGAGGAGGGGGAGCTGAACCCCAGTGAGAGTCAGCACCTTCAGGGAGAGGAGGGGGAGCTGAACCCCAGTGAGAGTCAGCACCTTCAGGGAGAGGAGGGGGAGCTGTACCCCAGTGAGAGTCAGCACCTTCAGGGAGAGGAGGGGGAACTGTACCCCAGTGAGAGTCAGCACCTTCAGGGAGAGGAGGGGGAGCTGAACCCCAGTGAGAGTCAGCACCTTCAGGGAGAGGAGGGGGAGCTGAACCCCAGGGAGAGTCAGCACCTTCAGGGAGAGGAGGGGGAGCTGTACCCCAGTGAGAGTCAGCACCTTCAGGGAGAGGGTGGGAAGCTGAACCCCAGTGAGAGTCAGCACCTTCAGGGAGAGGAGGGGGAGCTGAACCCCAGGGAGAGTCAGCACCTTCAGGGAGAGGAGGGGGAGCTGTACCCCAGTGAGAGTCAGCACCTTCAGGGAGAGGGTGGGAAGCTGAACCCCAGTGAGAGTCAGCACCTTCAGGGAGAGGAGGGGGAGCTAAACCCCAGTGAGAGTCAGCACCTTCAGGGAGAGGAGGGGGAGCTGAACCCCAGTGAGAGTCAGCACCTTCAGGGAGAAGAGGGGGAGCTGAACCCCAGTGAGAGTCAGCACCTTCAGGGAGAAGAGGGGGAGCTGAACCCCAGTGAGAGTCAGCACCTTCAGGGAGAGGAGGGGGAGCTGAACCCCAGTGAGAGTCAGCACCTTCAGGGAGAAGAGGGGGAGCTGTACCCCAGGGAGAGTCAGCACCTTCAGGGAGAGGAGGGGGAGCTGAACCCCAGGGAGAGTCAGCACCTTCAGGGAGAGGGTGGGAAGCTGAACCCCAGTGAGAGTCAGCACCTTCAGGGAGAGGAGGGGCAGCTGAACCCCAGTGAGAGTCAGCACCTACAGGGAGAGGAGGGGGAGCTGAACCCCAGTGAGAGTCAGCACCTTCAGGGAGAGGAGGGTAGCTGTTCCCCAGTGAGAGTCAGCACCTTCAGGAGAGGAGGGGGAGCTGAACCCCATTGAGAGTCAGCACCTTCAGGGAGAGGAGGGGGAGCTGAACCCCATTGAGAGTCAGCACCTTCAGGAGAGGAGGGGGAGCTGAACCCCATTGAGAGTCAGCACCTTCAGGGAGAGGAGGGGGAGCTGAACCCCATTGAGAGTCAGCACCTTCAGGGAGAGGAGGGGGAGCTGAACCCCAGTGAGAGTCAGCACCTTCAGGGAGAGGAGGGGGAGCTGAACCCCAGTGAGAGTCAGCACCTTCAGGGAGAGGAGCGGGAGCTGTACCCCAGTGAGAGTCAGCACCTTCAGGGAGAGGAGGGGGAGCTGAACCCCAGTGAGAGTCAGCACCTTCAGGGAGACGAGGGGGAGCTGTACCCCAGTGAGAGTCAGCACCTTCAGGGAGAGGAGGGGGAGCTGAACCCCAGTGAGAGTCAGCACCTTCAGGGAGAGGAGGGGGAGCTGAACCCCAGTGAGAGTCAGCACCTTCAGGGAGAGGAGGGGGAGCTGTACCCCAGTGAGAGTCAGCACCTTCAGGGAGAGGAGGGGGAGCTGAACCCCAGTGAGAGTCAGCACCTTCAGGGAGAGGAGCGGGAGCTGTACCCCAGTGAGAGTCAGCACCTTCAGGGAGAGGAGGGGGAGCTGAACCCCAGTGTTGTCACAGGTGTCACAAAACATCACCAATCCATTTTACGCATTGCATTTTGAAACTGGAAGTGGGTGGATTATGAAACTCGCTGTCACTTTGTGATGACAATTTCGAGGCGATACCTGTGCAGTGATAATTTCCTTCTCCCTGTGACACATACATGGCATCGTCACAATCTGAAACACTCCTACATGCTGGTGTGAACATGCTTCCAAGTTTACAAACATGATAATGACTGGAACAGCTGCTCTCTGTTACAAACTGGGGCTGATTAATGAGAGGTTAATATTGCGCGCTAAAGTGTCATTTCAAAAAACCTTTGACACAAATGTATGCCGAAAATCTGTCAACCCCTGAGTTCAGAGTAAACAAGTACAGCAAACCTTTTCCACACAGTTTGCTGGAGCTCTGAGCAGTGATTGAAAGTGCCGGGCTGAACAATGACAACACAGGTTGGTTCTCAATCGGTGCTGCAGTCGGAACAGAAAGCTTAGAGCAGCTTCTGAGTGGCAAGCGTTTACAGCAAGAACAGTGGGGACCAGGCAAAGTGAAAAATGTCAAAGCAAATTGCTGTTGACAGAGTTAATAACTGCACCTTACAGACATAATTACATGTAAATAACTAGTGAAATAGCCTCAGCTGGAGTCTGAGCCAACACGAGCAGTCACTTGGAGCCGTCACCAGCTGAGAACTCTGAGTGGTCACTTAACCCTGAGAGTGCTGGCTGTGAGTGGACACTGGGTTTAACCCTGAGAGTGCTGGCTGTGAGTGGACACTGGGTTTAACCATGAGAGTGCTGGCTGTGAGTGGACACTGTTTAACCCTGAGAGTGCTGGCTGTGAGTGGACACTGTTTAACCCTGAGAGTGCTGGCTGTGAGTGGACACTGGTTTAACCCTGAGTGTGCTGGCTGTGAGTGGACACTGGGTTTAACCCTGAGAGTGCTGGCTGTGAGTGGACACTGGGTTTAACCCTGAGAGTGCTGGCTGTGAGTGGACACTGGTTTAACCCTGAGAGTGCGGCTGTGAGTGGACTGGGTTTAACCCTGAGTGTGCTGGCTGTGAGTGGACACTGGGTTTAACCCTGAGAGTGCTGGCTGTGAGTGGACACTGGGTTTAACCCTGAGAGTGCTGGCTGTGAGTGGACATTGGGTTTAACCCTGAGAGTGCTGGCTGTGAGTGGTCACTGGGTTTAACCCTGAGAGTGCTGGCTGTGAGTGGACACTGGGTTTAACCCTGAGAGTGCTGGCTGTGAGTGGACACTGGGTTTAACACTGAGTGTGCTGGCTGTGAGTGGACACTGTTTAACCCTGAGAGTGCTGGCTGTGAGTGGACACTGGGTTTAACCCTGAGAGTGCTGGCTGTGAGTGGGCTGGGTTTAACCCTGAGAGTGCTGGCTGTGAGTGGACACTGGGTTTAACCTGAGAGTGCTGGCTGTGAGTGGACACTGTTTAACCCTGAGAGTGCTGACTGTGAGTGGACACTGGGTATAACCCTGAGTGTGCTGGCTGTGAGTGGACACTGGGTTTAATCCTGAGAGTGCTGGCTGTGAGTGGACACTGGGTTTAACCCTGAGAGTGCTGGCTGTGAGTGGACACTGGGTTTAACCCTGAGAGTGCTGGCTGTGAGTGGGCTGGGTTTAACCCTGAGAGTGCTGGCTGTGAGTGGACACTGGGTTTAACCCTGAGAGTGCCGGCTGTGAGTGGACTGGGTTTAACCCTGAGAGTGCTGGCTGTGAGTGGACACTGGGTTTAACCTTGAGAGTGCTGACTGTGAGTGGACACTGGTTTAACCCTGAGAGTGCTGGCTGTGAGTGGACACTGGGTTTAACCCTGAGAGTGCTGGCTGTGAGTGGACACTGGGTTTAACCCTGAGAGTGCTGGCTGTGAGTGGACTGGGTTTAACCCTGAGAGTGCTGGCTGTGAGTGGACACTGGGTTTAACCCTGAGAGTGCTGGCTGTGAGTGGACACTGTTTAACCCTGAGAGTGTTGACTGTGAGTGGACACTGTTTAACCCTGAGAGTGCTGACTGTGAGTGGACACTGTTTAACCCTGAGAGTGCTGACTGTGAGTGGACACTGGGTTTAACCCTGAGTGTGCTGGCTGTGAGTGGACACTGGGTTTAATCCTGAGAGTGCTGGCTGTGAGTGGTCACTGGGTTTAACCCTGAGTGTGCTGGCTGTGAGTGGACACTGTTTAACCCTGAGAGTGCTGACTGTGAGTGGACTGGGTTTAACCCTGAGTGTGCTGGCTGTGAGTGGACACTGGGTTTAACCCTGAGTGTGCTGGCTGTGAGTGGACACTGGGTTTAACCCTGAGAGTGCTGGCTGTGAGTGGACACTGTTTAACCCTGAGAGTGCTGGCTGTGAGTGGACACTGGGTTTAACCCTGAGAGTGCTGGCTGTGAGTGGACACTGGGTTTAACCCTGAGAGTGCTGGCTGTGAGTGGACACTGGGTTTAACCCTGAGAGTGCTGGCTGTGAGTGGTCACTGTTTAACCCTGAGAGTGCTGACTGTGAGTGGACTCTGTTTAACCCTGAGTGTGCTGGCTGTGAGTGGACACTGTTTAACCCTGAGAGTGCTGCCTGTGAGTGGACTCTGTTTAACCCTGAGAGTGCTGCCTGTGAGTGGACTCTGTTTAACCCTGAGTGTGCTGGCTGTGAGTGGACACTGTTTAACCCTGAGAGTGCTGGCTGTGAGTGGACACTGGGTTTAACCCTGAGAGTGCTGACTGTGAGTGGACACTGTTTAACCCTGAGAGTGCTGGCTGTGAGTGGACACTGGGTTTAACCCTGAGAGTGCTGGCTGTGAGTGGCCTGGGTTTAACCCTGAGAGTGCTGGCTGTGAGTGGACACTGGGTTTAACCTTGAGAGTGCTGACTGTGAGTGGACACTGGGTATAACCCTGAGTGTGCTGGCTGTGAGTGGACACTGGGTTTAACCCTGAGAGTGCTGGCTGTGAGTGGGCTGGGTTTAACCCTGAGAGTGCTGGCTGTGAGTGGACACTGGGTTTAACCTTGAGAGTGCTGGCTGTGAGTGGACACTGGGTTTAACACTGAGTGTGCTGGCTGTGAGTGGACACTGTTTAACCCTGAGAGTGCTGGCTGTGAGTGGACACTGGGTTTAACCCTGAGAGTGCTGGCTGTGAGTGGACACTGGGTTTAACCCTGAGAGTGCTGGCTGTGAGTGGGCTGGGTTTAACCCTGAGAGTGCTGGCTGTGAGTGGACACTGGGTTTAACCTTGAGAGTGCTGACTGTGAGTGGACACTGTTTAACCCTGAGAGTGCTGACTGTGAGTGGGACACTGGGTATAACCCTGAGTGTGCTGGCTGTGAGTGGACACTGGGTTTAATCCTGAGAGTGCTGGCTGTGTGTGGACTTTGGGTTTAACCCTGAGTGTGCTGGCTGTGAGTGGTCACTGGGTTTAACCCTGAGAGTGCTGGCTGTGAGTGGACACTGGGTTTAACCCTGAGATTGCTGGCTGTGAGTGGTCACTGGGTTTAACCCTGAGAGTGCTGGCTGTGAGTGGACACTGGGTTTAACCCTGAGATTGCTGACTGTGAGTGGACACTGTTTAACCCCGAGAGTGCTGGCTGTGAGTGGACACTGTTGAACCCTGAGAGTGCTGGCTGTGAGTGGACACTGGGTTTAACCCTGAGAGTGCTGGCTGTGAGTGGACACTGGGTTTAACCCTGAGAGTGCTGGCTGTGAGTGGACACTGGGTTTAACCCTGAGATTGCTGACTGTGAGTGGACACTGTTTAACCCCGAGAGTGCTGGCTGTGAGTGGACACTGTTGAACCCTGAGAGTGCTGGCTGTGAGTGGTCACTGTGTTTAACCCTGAGATTGCTGGCTGTGAGTGGACACTGGGTTTAACCCTGAGAGTGCTGGCTGTGAGTGGACACTGGGTTTAACCCTGAGAGTGCTGGCTGTGAGTGGACACTGTTTAACCCTGAGAGTGCTGGCTGTGAGTGGACACTGGGTTTAACCCTGAGAGTGCTGGCTGTGAGTGGACACTGGGTTTAACCCTGAGAGTGCTGCCTGTGAGTGGACTCTGTTTAACCGTGAGAGCGTTGGCTGTGAGTGGACACTGGGTTTAACCCTGAGAGTGCTGACTGTGAGCGGACACTGGGTTTAACCCTGAGTGTGCTGGCTGTGAGTGGACACTGTTTAACCCTGAGAGTGCTGACTGTGAGTGGGCACTGTTTAACCCTGAGATTGCTGGCTGTGAGTGGACACTGGGTTTAACCCTGAGAGTGCTGGCTGTGAGTGGACACTGGGTTTAACCCTGATTGTGCTGGCTGTGAGTGGACACTGTTTAACCCTGAGAGTGCTGACTGTGAGTGGACACTGTTTAACCCTGAGAGTGCTGACTGTGAGTGGACACTGGGTTTAACCCTGAGAGGGGCCTCACGGTAGCATGGTGGTTAGCATCAATGCTTCACAGCTCCAGGGTCCCAGGTTCGATTCCCGGCTGGGTCACTGTCTGTGTGGAGTCTGCACGTCCTCCCTGTGTGTGCGTGGGTTTCCTCCGGGTGCTCCGGTTTCCTCCCACAGTCCAAAGATGTGCGGGTTAGGTGGATTGGCCATGCTAAATTGCCCATAGTGTAAGGTTAATGGGGGGGATTGTTGGGTTATACGGGTTACGTTTAAGCAGGGTGATCATTGCTCGGCACAACATCGAGGGCCGAAGGGCCTGTTCTGTGCTGCACTGTTCTAAGTTCTAAGTGCTGGCTGTGAGTGGACACTGGGTTTAACCCTGAGAGTGCTGACTGTGAGTGGACACGGTTTAGCCCTGAGAGTGCTGACTGTGAGTGGACACTGGGTTTAACCCTGAGTGTGCTGGCTGTGAGTGGACACTGTTTAACCCTGAGAGTGCTGACTGTGAGTGGGCACTGTTTAACCCTGAGATTGCTGGCTGTGAGTGGACACTGTTTAACCCTGAGAGTGCTGGCTGTGAGTGGATATGTTTAACCCTGAGAGTGCTGGCTGTGAGTGGACTGGGTTTAACCCTGAGTGTGCTGGCTGTGAGTGGACACTGGGTTTAACCCTGAGAGTGCTGCCTGTGAGTGGACACTGGGTTTAACCCTGAGAGTGCTGCCTGTGAGTGGACTGGGTTTAACACTGAGAGTGCTGGCTGTGAGTGGACTCTGTTTAACCCTGATAGTGCTGACTGTGAGTGGACACTGGGTTTAACCCTGAGAGTGCTGGCTGTGAGTGGACACTAGGTTTAACCCTGAGAGTGCTGACTGTGAGTGGACACTGTTTAACCCTGAGATTGCTGGCTGTGAGTGGATATGTTTAACCCTGAGAGTCCTGGCTGTGAGTGGACACTGTTTAACCCTGAGTGTGCTGACTGTGAGTGGACTGGGTTCAACCCTGAGAGTGCTGGCTGTGAGTGGACACAGGGTTTAACCCTGAGAGTGCTGGCTGTGAGTGGACACTGGGTTTAACCCTGAGAGTGCTGGCTGTGAGTGGACACTGTTTAACCCTGAGAGTGCTGACTGTGAGTGGACACTGGGTTTAACCCTGAGAGTGCTGGCTGTGAGTGGACAGTGGGTTTAACCCTGAGAGTGCTGGCTGTGAGGAGACTGGGTTTAACCCTGAGAGTGCTGGCTGTGAGTGGACTCTGTTTAACCCTGAGTGTGCTGGCTGTGAGTGGACACTGGGCTTAACCCTGAGAGTGCTGGCTGTGAGTGGACACTGGGTTTAACCCTGAGAGTGCTGGCTGTGAGTGGATATGTTTAACCCTGAGAGTGTTGACTGTGAGTGGACACTGGGTTTAACAGTAAGAGTGCTGGCTGTGAGTGGACACTGGGTTTAACCCTGAGAGTGCTGGCTGTGAGTGGACACTGTCTAACCCTGAGAGTGTTGACTGTGACCGGACTCTGGGTTTAACCCTGAGTGCGCTGGCTGTGAGTGGACACTGGGTTTAACCCTGAGAGTGCTGGCTGTGAGTGGACACTGGGTTTAACCCTGAGAGTGCTGGCTGTGAGTGGACTCTGTTTAACCCTGAGAGTGCTGGCTGTGAGTGGACACTGGGTTTAACCCTGAGTGTGCTGGCTGTGAGTGGACACTGTTTAACCCTGAGAGTGCTGGCTGTGAGTGGACACTGGGTTTAACCCTGAGAGTGCTGGCTGTGAGTGGACACTGTTTAACCCTGAGATTGCTGGCTGTGAGTGGACACTGTTTAACACTGAGTGTGCTGACTGTGAGTGGACTGGGTTCAACCCTGAGAGTGCTGACTGTGAGTGGACACAGGGTTTAACCTTGTGAGTTCTGACTGTGAGTGGACACAGTTTAACCCTGAGAGTGCTGGCTGTGAGTGGACACTGTTTAACCCTGAGAGTGCTGACTGTGAGTGGACACTGGGTTTAACCCTGAGAGTGCTGGCTGTGAGTGGACAGTGGGTTTAACCCTGAGAGTGCTGGCTGTGAGTAGACTGGGTTTAACCCTGAGAGTGCTGGCTGTGAGTGGACTCTGTTTAACCCTGAGTGTGCTGGCTGTGAGTGGACACTGGGCTTAACCCTGAGAGTGCTGACTGTGAGTGGACACTGGGTTAACCCTGAGAGTGCTGGCTGTGAGTGGATATGTTTAACCCTGAGAGTGCTGACTGTGAGTGGACACTGGGTTTAACCCTGAGAGTGCTGCCTGTGAGTGGACACTGGGTTTAACCCTGAGAGTGCTGGCTGTGAGTGGATACTGGTTTAACCCTGAGAGTGCTGACTGTGAGTGGACACTGGGTTTAACCCTGAGAGTGCCTGGCCTGTGAGTGGACACTGGGTTTAACCCTGAGAGTGCTGGCTGTGAGTGGATATGTTTAACCCTGAGAGTGCTGGCTGTGAGTGGACACTGGGTTTAACCCTGAGTGTGCTGACTGTGAGTGGGCTGGGTTTAACACTGAGAGTGCTGGCTGTGAGTGGACACTGGGTTTAACCCTGAGAGTGCTGGCTGTGAGTGGACACTGGGTTTAACCCTGAGAGTGCTGGCTGTGAGTGGACACTGTTTAACCCTGAGAGTGCTGGCTGTGAGTGGACACTGGGTTTAACCCTGAGAGTGCTGGCTGTGAGTGGACACTGGGTTTAACCCTGAGAGTGCTGGCGGTGAGTGGACACTGTTTAACCCTGAGAGTGCTGGCTGTGACCGGACTCTGGGTTTAACCCGGAGAGTGCTGGCTGTGAGTGGACACTGTTAACCCTGAGTGTGCTGGCTGTGAGTGGACACTGGGTTTAACCCTGAGAGTGCTGACTGTGAGTGGACACTGGGTTTAACCCTGAGAGTGCTGACTGTGAGTGGACACTGGGTTTAAACCCTGAAGAGTGCTGGCTGTGAGTGGACTGGGGTTTAACCCTAGGAGTGCTGGCTGTGAGTGGACACTGGGTTTAACCCTGAGAGTGTTGACTGTGAGTGGACACTGTTTAAACCCTGAGAGTGGCTGGCTGTGAGTGGACACTGTTTACCCTGAGAGTGCTGGCTTGTGAGTGGACACTGGGTTTAACCTGGAGGTGCGGTGCTGTGAGTGGACACTGGGTTTAACCCTGAGAGTGTTGACTGTGAGTGGACACTGTTTACCCCTGAGTGTGCTGGCTGTGAGTGGACTGGGTTTAACCCTGAGAGTGCTGGCTGTGAGTGGACACTGGGTTTAACCCTGAGAGTGTTGACTGTGAGTTGACACTGTTTAACCCTGAGAGTGCTGACTGTGAGTGGACTGTGTTTAACCCTGAGTGCTGGCTGTGAGTGGACACTGTTTAACCCTGAGAGTGTTGCCTGTGAGTGGACACTGGGTTTAACCCTGAGAGTGCTGGCTTTGAGTGGACACTGTTTAACCCTGAGAGTGCTGGCTGTGAGTGGACTGTGTTTAACCCTGAGAGTGTTGACTGTGACCGGACTCTGGGTTTAACCCTGAGTGTGCTGGCTGTGAGTGGACTGTGTTTAACCCTGAGTGCTGGCTGTGAGTGGACACTGTTTAACCCTGAGAGTGTTGCCTGTGAGTGGACACTGGGTTTAACCCTGAGATTGCTGGCTTTGAGTGGACACTGGGTTTAACCCTGAGTGTGCTGGCTGTGAGTGGACACTGGGTTTAACCCTGAGAGTGTTGACTGTGAGTGGACACTGGGTTTAACCCTGAGAGTGCTGGCTGTGAGTGGACACTGCGCTTAACCCTGAGAGTGCTGGCTGTGAGTGGTCACTGGGTTTAACCCTGAGAGTGCTGGCTGTGAGTGGTCACTGTGTTTAACCCTGAGAGTGCTGGCTGTGAGTGGACACTGGGTTTAACCCTGAGTGTGCTGGCTGTGAGTGGACACTGGGTTTAACCCTGAGAGTGATGACTGTGAGTGGACTGGGTTTAACCCTGAGAATGCTGGCTGTGAGTGGACACTGTTTAACCCTGAGAGTGCTGACTGTGAGTGGACACTGGGTTTAACCCTGAGAGTGCTGGCTGTGAGTGGACACTGGGTTTAACCCTGAGAGTGCTGGCTGTGAGTGGACACTGGGTTTAACCCTGAGTGTGCTGGCTGTGAGTGGACACTGTTTAACCCTGAGAGTGCTGGCTGTGAGTGGACACTGTTTAACCCTGAGAGTGCTGACTGTGAGTGGACACTGTTTAACCCTGAGTGTGCTGGCTGTGAGTGGACACTGTTTAACCCTGAGAGTGCTGGCTGTGAGTGGACACTGTTTAACCCTGAGTGTGCTGGCTGTGAGTGGACACTGTTTAACCCTGAGAGTGCTGGCTGTGAGTGGACACTGTTTAACCCTGAGAGTGCTGACTGTGAGTGGACACTGGGTTTAACCCTGAGAGTGCTGGCTGTGAGTGGACACTGGGTTTAACCCTGAGAGTGCTGGCTGTGAGTGGACACTGCTTAACCCTGAGAGTGCTGGCTGTGAGTGGACACTGGGTTTAACCCTGAGAGTGCTGGCTGTGAGTGGACTGGGTTTAACCCTGAGAGTGCTGGCTGTGAGTGGACACTGGTTTAACCCTGAGAGTGCTGGCTGTGAGTGGACACTGGGTTTAACCCTGAGAGTGCTGGCTGTGAGTGGACTGGGTTTAACCCTGAGAGTGCTGGCTGTGAGTGGACACTGGGTTTAACCCTGAGTGTGCTGGCTGTGAGTGGACACTGGGTTTAACCCTGAGAGTGCTGGCTGTGAGTGGACACTGGGTTTAACCCTGAGTGTGCTGGCTGTGAGTGGACTGGGTTTAACCCTGAGAGTGCTGGCTGTGAGTGGACACTGTTTAACCCTGAGAGTGCTGACTGTGAGTGGACACTGGGTTTAACCCTGAGTGTGCTGGCTGTGAGTGGACTGGGTTTAACCCTGAGAGTGCTGGCTGTGAGTGGACACTGGGTTTAACCCTGAGAGTGCTGACTGTGAGTGGACACTGGGTTTAACCCTGAGAGTGCTGGCTGTGAGTGGACTGGGTTTAACCCTGAGAGTGCTGGCTGTGAGTGGACACTGGGTTTAACCCTGAGAGTGCTGACTGTGAGTGGACACTGGGTTTAACCCTGAGAGTGCTGGCTGTGAGTGGACTGGGTTTAACCCTGAGAGTGCTGGCTGTGAGTGGACTGGGTTTAACCCTGAGTGCGCTGGCTGTGAGTGGACACTGTTTAACCCTGAGAGTGCTGACTGTGAGTGGACACTGGGTTTAACCCTGAGAAGTTGACTGTGAGTGGACACTGTTTAACCCTGAGAGTGCTGGCTGTGAGTGGACACTGTGTTTAACCCTGAGAGTGCTGGCTGTGAGTGGACACTGGGTTTAACCCTGAGAGTGCTGGCTGTGAGTGGACACTGGGTTTAACCCTGAGAAGTTGACTGTGAGTGGACACTGTTTAACCCTGAGAGTGCTGGCTGTGAGTGGACACTGGGTTTAACCCTGAGAGTGCTGGCTGTGAGTGGACACTGGGTTTAACCCTGAGTGTGCTGGCTGTGAGTGGACACTGTTTAACCCTGAGAGTGCTGACTGTGAGTGGACACTGGGTTTAACCCTGAGAGTGCTGGCTGTGAGTGGACACTGGGTTTAACCCTGAGAGTGTTGTTGAGACCGGACTCTGGGTTTAACCCTGAAAGTGCTGGCTGTGAGTGGACACAGTTTAATCCTGAGAGTGCTGGCTGTGAGTGGACACAGTTTAACCCTGAGAGTGCTGGCTGTGAGTGGACTGGGTTTAACCCTGAGAGTGCTGGCTGTGAGTGGACACTGGGTTTAACCCTGAGAGTGCTGGCTGTGAGTGGACACTGGGTTTAACCCTGAGAGTGTTGACTGTGAGTGGACACTGGGTTTAACCCTGAGTGTGCTGGCTGTGAGTGCTCACTGTGTTTAACCCTGAGTGTGCTGGCTGTGAGTGGACTCTGTTTAACCCTGAGTGTGCTGGCTGAGAGTGGTCACTGTGTTTAACCCTGAGAGTGCTGCCTGTGAGTGGACTCTGTTTAACCCTGAGAGTGCTGGCTGTGAGTGGACTCTGTTTAACCCTGAGTGTGGTGGCTGTGATTGGTCACTGTGTTTAACCCTGAGAGTGCTGGCTGTGAGTGGACACTTTTGATGCTGAGTGCGCTGGCTGTGAGTGGACACTGGGTTTAACCCTGAGTGTGCTGCCTGTGAGTGGACACTGGATTTAACCCTGAGAGTGCTGGCTGTGAGTGGACACTGTTTAACCCTGAGATTGCTGGCTGTGAGTGGACACTGGGTTTAACCCTGAGAGTGCTGGCTGTGAGTGGACACTGTTTAACCCTGAGTGCGCTGGCTGTGAGTGGACACTGGGTTTAACCCAGTGAGTGTTGACCGTGAGTGGACACTGTTTAACCCTGAGATTGCTGGCTGTGAGTGGACACTGGGTTTAACCCTGAGAGTGCTGGCTGTGAGTGGACACTGTTTAACCCTGAGTGCGCTGGCTGTGAGTGGACACTGGGTTTAACCCAGTGAGTGTTGACCGTGAGTGGACACTGTTTAACCCTGATTTTTTTTGGTAAAATATTTTTATTCTCCATTTTCACCTCACCAACAAACGGTAACAAATACAAAGTCAATCCCCTTATCAACAACAATGATCCCATCCTCCCACCACCCCAAACAACGGCCCACCTGACAATAGAAGCATCAAATAAAACAAACCCTCCCATGGTGGGAAAAATAAAGGAAAAAAAGGAAAAAGGAATCATGAATCGCCTATGGTCACCATTGCTCTATAGAGTCCACCACTCCCCCTAACATTCAATGCCACGCAATCCCCGAAAGAGTACCGTAAATGACACCCATGAATTGTAACCGACCCCTCTCCCCGACTCCTCCTCTCCACTTCCTCTCATTAAACCCCTCCCCCAAACACCGTTCCTTCCCCCCAACTTTTCAACCCGGCTAGACTCATCGGAACCTGTTCTGCCAGGCTCCGATGGCCGCCGCCCCTCCCCCCACCTCACTCCCGTTCACTGGCCGGCTTAAACCGGCCAGTGTGGAGGCCCCCGCCCCCCGGGTCTCCTTCCCCCTTGCCCGGTCCCAGGAAAACCAAGAAATCCCCTTCAGCACACAAACCCCTAATCCTGAGAGTGCTGACTGAGTGGACACAGAATACAAGAACACAATGTTTCTTTGCACCTTCCAAACCCGTGACCACTATCATCTGGAAGGCTGAGGGTGGCAGGCACATGGGAATATCACCACCTGCAAGTTCCCTTCCAAATAACTTGCCATCCTGACTCGGAAATATGTTGCCATTCTTTCGCTGTCGCTGGGTGAAAATCCAGGGCCTCCGACCCTAACTGCATTGTGGCTGTCCCTGGGGTACATGGATCGTAGCTGTTCAAGAAGGTAGCTCGAAGGGAGGTGCGGTGGTGCAGTGGTTAGCACTGCTGCCTACGGCACTGAGGACCCGGGTTCAATCCCTTCCCTGGGTCACCATCTGTATGGCGTCTGCGTGGGTTTCACCCCCACAAACCAAAGACGCGTAGGCGAGGTGGATTGGGCACGCTAAATTGCCCCTTAATTGGAAAAAAATAATTGGGCATTCTAAATTTCAAAAAAATCTTTTAAAAATGTTTTTAAATAAAAATGAAGGTAGCTGACCCACCACAAAGGGTGGATATGGGTGGGGAAGGAACGCTGTCCTAGCCATGTGTACCTATGAAGGAATATATAAAAAGTGTTTGCAGTTTGCACATGTATGTGCAGTCACCTCGATTTTACATTCACCTCGAGTGATATCATGAAACAGCCAATGGCACCCTCGAAATACAGATGTAAGAGAGGTTCACTAGTGCCTGTGGAAGCCAGGCAGGAATCGGAAACCTACAAACACCCCATCCCCTGCCCACCAACTCCCTCCTGCCCCCACAACCCCCCCTCGCCCACCAACTCCCTCCTGCCCCCACAACCCCCCCACACCCACCAACTCCCTCCTGCCCCCACAACCCCCCCACACCCACCAACTCCCTCCTGCACCCACAACCCCCCCACACCCACCAACTCCCTCCTGCCCCCACAACCCACCCTCGCCCACCAACTCCCTCCTGCCCCCACAGCCCCCCCTCGCCCACCAACTCCCTCCTGCCTCCACCCCCCACACCCACCAACTCCGTCCTGCCTCCACCCCCCCCTCGCCCACCAACTCCCTCCTGCCTCCACCCCCCCCCACACCCACCAACTCCCTCCTGCCTCCACCCCCCCCTCGCCCACCAACTCCCTCCTGCCTCCACCCCCCTCGCCCAACAACTCCCTCCTGCCTCCACAACCCCCCCCTCGCCCACCACCTCCCTCCTGCCTCCACCCCCCCCACACCCACCAACTCCCTCCTGCCTCCACCCCCCCACACCCACCAACTCCCTCCTGCCTCCACCCCCCACACCCACCAACTCCCTCCTGCCTCCACCCCCCCACACCCACCAACTCCCTCCTGCCCCCACAACCCCCCCTCGCCCACCAACTCCCTCCTGCCCCCACAACCCCCCCACACCCACCAACTCCCTCCTGCCTCCACCCCCCCACACCCACCAACTCCCTCCTGCCCCCACAACCCCCCCTCGCCCACCAACTCCCTCCTGCCCCCACAATCCCCCCTCGCCCACCAACTCCCTCCTGCCTCCACCCACCCCCACGCCCACCAACTCCCTCCTGCCCCAACAACCCCCCCCCACACCCACCAACTCCCTCCTGCCCCACAACCCACCCTCGCCCACCAACTCCGTCCTGCCTCCACCCCCCCTCGCCCACGAACTCCCTCCTGCCCCCACCCCCCCACACCCACCAACTCCCTCCTGCCTCCACAACCCCCCCACACCCACCAACTCCCTCCTGCCCCCACAACCCCCCCCCGCCCACCAACTCCCTCCTGCCCCCACAACCCCCCCTCGCCCACCAACTCCCTCCTGCCCCCACACCCCCCCACACCCACCAACTCCCTCCTGCCCCCACAACCCCCCCTCGCCCACCAACTCCCTCCTGCCCCCACAATCCCCCCTCGCCCACCAACTCCCTCCTGCCTCCACCCACCCCCACACCCACCAACTACCTCCTGCCTCCACCACCCCCACGCCCACCAACTCCCTCCTGCCCCCACAACCCCCCCTCGCCCACCAACTCCCTCCTGCCCCCACAATCCCCCCTCGCCCACCAACTCCCTCCTGCCTCCACCCACCCCCACACCCACCAACTCCCTCCTGCCCCCACCCCCCCACACCCACCAACTCCCTCCTGCCTCCACAACCCCCCGCCGCCCACCAACTCCCTCTTGCCCCCACAACCCACCCTCGCCCACCAACTCCCTCCTGTCTCCACAACCCCCCCTCGCCCACCAACTCCCTCCTGCCCCCACAACCCCCCCTCGCCCACCAACTCCCTCCTGCCCCCACAACCCCCTCGCCCACCAACTCCCTCCTGCCCCACAACCCACCCTCGCCCACCAACTCCGTCCTGCCTCCACCCCCCTCGCCCACGAACTCCCTCCTGCCCCCACCCCCCCACACCCACCAACTCCCTCCTGCCTCCACAACTCCCCTCGCCCACCAACTCCCTCCTGTCCCCACAACCCCCCACCCACCAACTCCCTCCTGCCCCCACAACCCCCCTCACCCACCAACTCCGTCCTGCCTCCACCCCCCCTCGCCCACGAACTCCCTCCTGCCCCCACACCCCCACACCCACCAACTCCCTCCTGCCTCCACAACCCCCCCACACCCACCAACTCCCTCCTGCCCCCACAACCCCCCCTCGCCCACCAACTCCCTCCTGCCCCCACAACCCCCCCTCGCCCACCAACTCCCTCCTGCCCCCACAACCCCCCCACACCCACCAACTCCCTCCTGCCCCCACAACCCCCCCTCGCCCACCAACTCCCTCCTGCCCCCACAATCCCCCCTCGCCCACCAACTCCCTCCTGCCTCCACCCACCCCCACACCCACCAACTCCCTCCTGCCTCCACCACCCCCACGCCCACCAACTCCCTCCTGCCCCAACAACCCCCCCAACACCCACCAACTCCCTCCTGCCCCACAACCCACCCTCGCCCACCAACTCCGTCCTGCCTCCACCCCCCCTCGCCCACGAACTCCCTCCTGCCCCCACCCCCCCCACACCCACCAACTCCCTCCTGCCTCCACAACCCCCCGCCGCCCACCAACTCCCTCTTGCCCCCACAACCCACCCTCGCCCACCAACTCCCTCCTGTCTCCACAACCCCCCCTCGCCCACCAACTCCCTCCTGCCCCCACAACCCCCCCTCGCCCACCAACACCCTCCTGCCCCCACAACCCCCTCGCTCACCAACTCCCTCCTGCCCCCACAACCCCCCCTCGCCCACCAACTCCCTCCTGCCTCCACCCCCCACACCCACCAACTCCCTCCTGCCCCCACAACCCCCCCACACCCACCAACTCCCTCCTGCCTCCACAACCCCCCTCGCCCACCAACTCCCTCCTGCCCCCACAACCCCCCCTCACCCACCAACGCCCTCCTGCCCCACACCCCCCCTCGCCCACCAACTCCCTCCTGCTCCCTCAACCCACCCTCGCCCACCAACTCCCTCCTGCCCCCACAACCCCCCCACACCCACCAACTCCCTCCTGCCTCCACAACCCTCCCTCGCCCACCAACTCCCTCCTGCCCCCACAACCCCCCCTCGCCCACCAACTCCCTCCTGCCTCCACCCCTCCCACACCCACCAACTCCCTCCTGCCCCCACAACCCCCCTCGCCCACCAACACCCTCCTGCCCCCACAACCCCCCCTCGCCCACCAACTCCCTCCTGCCCCCACCCCCCCACACCCACCAACTCCCTCCTGCCCCCACAACCCCCCCTCACCCACCAACTCCCTCCTGCCTCCACCACCCCACACCCACCAACTCCTCCTGCCGCCTCAACCCCCCCTCGCCACCAACTCCCTCCTGCCCCCACAACCCCCCCTCGCCCACCAACTCCCTCCTGCCCCCACCCCCCCACACCCACCAACTCCCTCCTGCCCCCACAACCCCCCCTCGCCCACCAACTCCCCTCCTGCCCCCACAATCCCCCCTCGCCCACCAACTCCCTCCTGACTCCAACCACCCCCACACCCACCAACTCCCTCCTGCCCCCACCCCCCCACACCCACACAACTCCCTCCTGCCTCCACAACCCCCCGCCGCCCACCAACTCCCTCCTGCCCCCACAACCCCCCCCTCGCCCACCAACTCCCTCCTGTCTCCACAACCCCCCCTCGCCCACCAACTCCCTCCTGCCCCCACAACCCCCCCTCGCCCACCAACTCCCTCCTGCCCCCACAACCCCCTCGCCCACCAACTCCCTCCTGCCCCCACAACCCCCCCTCGCCCACCAACTCCCTCCTGCCTCCACCCCCCACACCCACCAACTCCCTCCTGCCCCCACAACCCCCCCACGCCCACCAACTCCCTCCTGCCCCCACAACCCCCTCGCCCACCAACTCCCTCCTGCCCCCACAACCCCCCCTCGCCCACCAACTCCCTCCTGCCTCCACCCCCCACACCCACCAACTCCCTCCTGCCCCCACAACCCACCCACACCCACCAACTCCCTCCTGCCTCCACAACCCCCCTCGTCCACCAACTCCCTCCTGTCTCCACACCCCCCCACCCACCAACTCCCTCCTGTCTCCACAACCCCCCACCCACCAACTCCCTCCTGCCTCCACAACCCCCCACCCACCAAATCCCTCCTGCCCCCACAACGCCCCTCACCCACCAACTCCCTCCTGCCCCCTCAACCCACCCTCGCCCACCAACTCCCTCCTGCCCCCACAACCCACCCTCGCCCACCAACTCCCTCCTGCCTCCACCCCCCCACACCCACCAACTCCCTCCTGCCCCCACAACCCCCCCTCGCCCACCAACTCCCTCCTGCCCCCACAACCCCCCCTCACCCACCAACTCCCTCCTGCCTCCACCACCCCACACCCACCAACTCCTCCTGCCGCCTCAACCCCCCCTCGCCCACCAACTCCCTCCTGCCCCCACAACCCCCCCTCGCCCACCAACTCCCTCCTGCCCCCACCCCCCCACACCCACCAACTCCCTCCTGCCCCCACAACCCCCCCTCGCCCACCAACTCCCTCCTGCCTCCACCCCCCCACACCCACCAACTCCCTCCTGCCCCCACAACCCCCCACACCCACCAACTCCCTCCTGCCCCCACAACCCCCCCTCGCCCACCAACTCCCATTGCCCCCACAACCCCCCCTCGCCCACCAACTCCCTCCTGCCCCCACAACCCCCCCTCGCCCACCAACTCCCTCCTGCCTCCACCCCCCCGACACCCACCACCAACTCCCTCCTGCCTCCACAACCCCCCCTCGCCCATCAACTCCCTCCTGCCTCCACAACCCCCCCTCGCCCACCAACTCCCTCCTGCCTCCACAACCCCCCCTCGCCCACCAACTCCCTCCTGCCTCCACCCCCCCACACCCACCAACTCCCTCCTGCCTCCACCCCCCCACACCCACCAACTCCCTCCTGCCTCCACAACCCCCCCTCACCCACCAACTCCCTCCTGCCTCCACCCCCCACACCCACCAACTCCCTCCTGCCTCCACAACCCCCCCTCGCCCACCAACTCCCTCCTGCCTCCACAACCCCCCCTCGCCCACCAACTCCCTCCTGCCTCCACCCCCCCACACCCACCAACTCCCTCCTGCCTCCACCCCCCCACACCCACCAACTCCCTCCTGCCTCCACAACCCGCCCTCGCCCACCAACTCCCTCCTGCCTCCACCCCCCCACACCCACCAACTCCCTCCTGCCTCCACAACCCCCCCTCACCCACCAACTCCCTCCTGCCTCCACCCCCCCATACCCACCAACTCCCTCCTGCCTCCACAACCCCCCCTCACCCACCAACTCCCTCCTGCCCGCACAGCCCCCCTCACCCACCAACTCCCTCCTGCCTCCACAACCCCCCCTCGCCCACCAACTCCCTCCTGCCCCACAACTCCCCTCGCCCACCAACTCCCTCCTGCCCCCACAACCCCCCCACACCCACCAACTCCCTCCTGCCTCCACCCCCCCCACACCCACCAACTCCCTCCTGCCTCCACCCCCCCACACCCACCAACTCCCTCCTGCCCCCACAACCCCCCCTCGCCCACCAACTCCCTCCTGCCCCCACAACCCCCTCGCCCACCAACTCCCTCCTGCCCCCACAACCCCCCCTCGCCCACCAACTCCCTCCTGCCTCCACCCCCCACACCCACCAACTCCCTCCTGCCCCCACAACCCCCCCACGCCCACCAACTCCCTCCTGCCCCCACAACCCCCTCGCCCACCAACTCCCTCCTGCCCCCACAACCCCCCCTCGCCCACCAACTCCCTCCTGCCTCCACCCCCCACACCCACCAACTCCCTCCTGCCCCCACAACCCACCCACACCCACCAACTCCCTCCTGCCTCCACAACCCCCCTCGTCCACCAACTCCCTCCTGTCTCCACAACCCCCCACCCACCAACTCCCTCCTGTCTCCACAACCCCCCACCCACCAACTCCCTCCTGCCTCCACAACCCCCCACCCACCAAATCCCTCCTGCCCCCACAACGCCCCTCACCCACCAACTCCCTCCTGCCCCCTCAACCCACCCTCGCCCACCAACTCCCTCCTGCCCCCACAACCCCCCCTCGCCCACCAACTCCCTCCTGCCTCCACCCCCCCACACCCACCAACTCCCTCCTGCCCCCACAACCCCCCCTCGCCCACCAACTCCCTCCTGCCCCCACAACCCCCCTCGCCCACCAACTCCCTCCGGCCTCCACCCCTCCCACACCCACCAACTCCCTCCTGCCCCCACAACCCCCCCTCGCCCACCAACTCCCTCCTGCCGCCTCAACCCCCCCTCGCCCACCAACACCCTCCTGCCCCCACAACCCCCCCTCGCCCACAAACTCCCTCCTGCCCCCACAACCCCCCCTCACCCACCAACTCCCTCCTGCCTCCACCACCCCACACCCACCAACTCCTCCTGCCGCCTCAACCCCCCCTCGCCCACCAACTCCCTCCTGCCCCCACAACCCCCCCTCGCCCACCAACTCCCTCCTGCCCCCACCCCCCCACACCCACCAACTCCCTCCTGCCCCCACAACCCCCCCTCGCCCACCAACTCCCTCCTGCCTCCACCCCCCCACACCCACCAACTCCCTCCTGCCCCCACAACCCCCCACACCCACCAACTCCCTCCTGCCCCCACAACCCCCCCTCGCCCACCAACTCCCATTGCCCCCACAACCCCCCCTCGCCCACCAACTCCCTCCTGCCCCCACAACCCCCCCTCGCCCACCAACTCCCTCCTGCCTCCACCCCCCCGACACCCACCACCAACTCCCTCCTGCCTCCACAACCCCCCCTCGCCCATCAACTCCCTCCTGCCTCCACAACCCCCCCTCGCCCACCAACTCCCTCCTGCCTCCACAACCCCCCCTCGCCCACCAACTCCCTCCTGCCTCCACCCCCCCACACCCACCAACTCCCTCCTGCCTCCACCCCCCCACACCCACGAACTCCCTCCTGCCTCCACAACCCCCCCTCACCCACCAACTCCCTCCTGCCTCCACCCCCCCACATCCACCAACTCCCTCCTGCCTCCACAACCCCCCCTCGCCCACCAACTCCCTCCTGCCTCCACAACCCCCCCTCGCCCACCAACTCCCTCCTGCCTCCACCCCCCCACACCCACCACACCCACCAACTCCCTCCTGCCTCCACCCCCCCACACCCACCAACTCCCTCCTGCCTCCACAACCCGCCCTCGCCCACCAACTCCCTCCTGCCTCCACCCCCCCACACCCACCAACTCCCTCCTGCCTCCACAACCCCCCCTCACCCACCAACTCCCTCCTGCCTCCACCCCCCCACACCCACCAACTCCCTCCTGCCTCCACAACCCCCCCTCGCCCACCAACTCCCTCCTGCCCGCACAGCCCCCCTCGCCCACCAACTCCCTCCTGCCTCCACAACCCCCCCTCGCCCACCAACTCCCTCCTGCCCCACAACTCCCCTCGCCCACCAACTCCCTCCTGCCCCCACAACCCCCCCACACCCACCAACTCCCTCCTGCCTCCACCCCCCCCACACCCACCAACTCCCTCCTGCCTCCACCCCCCCACACCCACCAACTCCCTCCTGCCCCCACAACCCCCCCTCGCCCACCAACTCCCTCCTGCCTCCACAACCCCCCCTCGCCCACCAACTCCCTCCTGCCCCACAACCCCCCTCGCCACCAACTCCCTCCTGCCCCCACCACCCCCCCTCGCCCACCAACTCCCTCCTGCCCCCACCACCCCCCCTCGCCCACCAACTCCCTCCTGCTGCCCACACACCCAGCATCCCCCCCCCCCCCCCCCCCCCCCCCCGCCCCCCTCCACGGTATGTCACCTGTCAGTGAAAGGAAACTCTGGGTGGGTGAACGTAGAGGGTGTGGGGGTGGGGGCTCTGAGGCCCCACAACGCTGATCACCGTGAAACCGCTGGAGATGACAGAATAACATCGGGATGACACAGATAAAGAACGGATGCAGGGAATGTTTGTTAAAAAAATAACGACGGCTGATGTCAAAATGATGAAGGGTTTGACGGGCTAAATAAAAAGATAGTGTTTCGATTGTTCAATTGTCAGGAGGGTCAGTGACCAGAGAACAGGGATTGAAGGTAATTGGAGAACGAAGCAGAGGGGAGATGAGGAAATTATTTTTTGTAAAGCTATTTGCTATGATCTTGAAGGCAACTGCCTGAAAGGATGTTTGCAATGGTAACTTCCAAAAGGAACTGGGATAAATATTGATGTGGAGATGCCGGCGTTGGACTGGGGTGAGCACAGTAAGAAGTCTTACAACACCAGGTTAAAGTCCAACAGGTTTGTTTCAAACACGAGCTTTCGGAGCACGGCTCCTTCTTCAGGTGAATGGAAAGGCTTGTTCCAGAAATGTTTATATAGACACAGTCAGAGATGCCCCGGAATGCGAGCACCTGCAGGCAATCAAATCATCAAAGATGCAGAGAGAGAGGTAACTCCAGGTTAAAGAGGTGTGAATTGTCCCAAGCCAGTTCAGTCGGTAGGCCTCTGCAAGTCCAGGCTTGTTGGTGGGGGCCGAATGTAATGCGACATGAATCCCAGATCCCGGTTGAGTCCGCATTCATGCGTGCGGAACTTAGCTATAAGTTTTTGCTCAGCAATTTTGCGTTGTCGCGTCTCCTGAAGGCCTCCTTGTAGAATGCTGACCCGGAGATCAGAGGCTGAATGTCCTTGACTGCTGAAGTGTTCCCCAACTGGAAGGGAACAGTCCTGCCTGTTGATAGTCGCACGATGCCCGTTTATTCGTTGTCGCAGTGTCTGCATGGTCTCGCCAATGTACCACGCTTCGGGACATCCTTTTCTGCAGCGTATGAGGTAGACTACATTGGTCGAGTCGCACGAGTATGCGCCGCGTACCTGGTGGGTGGTGTTTCCACGTGTAATGGTGGTGTCCATGTCGATGATCTGGCATGTCTTGCAGAGATTACCCTGGCAGGGTTTTGTGGTGTTGTGGTTGCTGTTCTGAAGGCTGGGTAATTTGCTGCAAACAATGGTTTGTTTGAGGTTGCGCGGTTGTTTGAAGGCCAGTAGTGGGGGTGTGGGGATGACCTTGGCAAGATGTCCATCCTCGCTGATGATGTGTTGGAGGCTGCGAAGAAGATGTCGTAGTTTCTCCGCCCCAGGAAAGTACTGGACGACGAAGGGTACTCTGTCAGTGGTGTCCCGTGTTTGTCTTCTGAGGAGGTCGGTGCGGTTTTTTGCTGTGGCGCGGTGGAACTGTCGATCAATGAGTCGAGTGCCATATCCCGTTCGTACGAGGGCATCTTTCAGCATCTGTAGGTGTCTGTTGCGCTCCTCCTTGGCATCGTGCGACTATCAACAGGCAGGACTGTTCCCTTCCAGTTGGGGAACACTTCAGCAGTCAAGGACATTCAGCCTCTGATCTCCGGGTCAGCATTCTACAAGGAGGCCTTCAGGAGACGCGACAACGCAAAATTGCTGAGCAAAAACTTATAGCTAAGTTCCGCACGCATGAATGCGGACTCAACCGGGATCTGGGATTCATGTCGCATTACATTCGGCCCCCACCAACAAGCCTGGACTTGCAGAGGCCTACCGACTGAACTGGCTTGGGACAATTCACACCTCTTTAACCTGGAGTTACCTCTCTCTCTGCATCTTTGATGATTTGATTGCCTGCAGGTGCTCGCATTCCGGGGCATCTCTGACTGTGTCTATATAAACATTTCTGGAACAAGCCTTTCCATTCACCTGAAAAAGGAGCCGTGCTCCGAAAGCTCGTGTTTGAAACAAACCTGTTGGACTTTAACCTGGTGTTGTAAGACTTCTTACTGGGATAAATATTGGCAGGGACACAATTTTCAAGGATATGGGGAAAGAGCAGGGAGGTGCGATTATTGGACAGTACTTTCAGAGAGCTGGTGCAGGCAAATTGTTTGATTCGATGACTGAGGAATCAGAGAATCAGTCCTCATCACAGTTATAACAATTTTACTCTCCAACTCCACTTTGTAGCATCATCGGCAGTGACAGGGTGCGAAAAGGAAGGAGCCAGTGTTCAGAGGAGGCTGGGGATTAATCACAGGGCCTGCCCCTGTCAGTCTGGTATTTGTAACTAACGGAAAGCACATGCAACCAATTGACCTTTCTGTCTCAAGCAGGCTTTCGATATCTGTCTATTTGTCACCACATCATCATCCGTGATCCACTGTCTGTTGTGAAGAAGCACTGAAGTGTCTGATGATTCAGAGCCAAGGTACAGAATGATTCAGGGAGAGCTCAAAATGGAAAGTGAGATCAGTGCTGAAGGTGGGAGTGAGAGAAGTGTGAGAGAGGGAGGGAGGGAGAGGGAGGGAGGGAGAGGGAGGGAGGAAGGGATCGCGTGAGCGAGGGAGAGAGAACGAGTGAGGGAAGGTTGGAGGGGGAGCGAGAGAATGAGGGAGGGAGAAAGGGAGGTTGAACTCTGAGGGAAAGCATTCTCCGAGGTGGCCTTTAGGACACGCGACAATGCAGAACCGCCAAGCAGAAACTTATAGCCAAGTTCTGTACATGAGTACGGCCTCAACTGGGACCTTGGATTCATGTTGCATTACATTCACCCGCCATTTTTTTTCCATAGAATTTACAGTGCAGAAGGAGGCCATTCGGCCCATCGAGTCTGTACCGCCTCTTGGAAAGAGCACCCTACCCAAGGTCAACACCCTCACCCTATCCCCATAACCCAGTAACCCCACCCAACACTAAGGGCAATTTTGGACACTTAGGGCAATTTATCACGGCCAATCCACCCAACCTGCACATCTTTGGACTGTGGGAGGAAACCGGAGCACCCGGAGGAAACCCACGCACACACGGGGAGAGCGTGCAGACTCCGCACAGACAGTGAGCCAAGCCGGAATCGAACCTGGGACCCTGGAGCTGTGAAGCCATTGTGCTATCCACTATGCTACCATGTTGCCCCATCTGGCCTGCGCTTGCGAAATCCTACCAACTGGCTTGAGACAATTCACACCTCTTTAACCTGGGATTACCCCTCTCTCCAGCTGGACCTGTAAAGACTTAACTACCTGCAAAGACTCGCATTCAAAGTAACATCTTGCATCATTGGCTGTCTATATATGTGTTTCTGGAACCCATATCTTCATTCACCTGAGGAAGGAGCCGTGCTCCGAAAGCTAGTGATTCGAAACAAACCTGTTGGGCTTCAACCTGGTGTTGTAAGACTTCTTAACATGAAATGAAAATGAACATGACAATAGTATTTGAAGTATTCTGAAGGATGTGTACTGGAGTTCTCATATATGTATAATTCCGCAGTTTGACCATTTGCTGATGTGCTTGAGCTACACAGAAATGGAGTTCTCCTCTTATCTACAACAGACACTTGGCAGGAATAACTGAAAACCACTCACTCAGTCAGACTGCGTGGTGGTGAAGTCAGCCTGGGGCAATGGATCAAAGGCGAGTGAGCATCTTTCTCGTTCCCTCACTTTGAAGTCATCAAGGTGATAGCGGCTCGCTCAACATCAAATGGAACCCACTTCCTTCCATCTACTCTTCCCAGATTCTCATGGCAAAAATTCAAAAATTTCTCTCTTCTTACTTATCTAATAAATAAAATAGAGGCAAAGAAGACCACTTAGTTCCTGATGACCAATCTCTGTGGCCAATAAAAAGCATCCATTCAGAAAGATTAAAGTCACCAATGGTTTACTTGCATTAGGCGATAATTAGAAATATTGAGAACAATTCAATTCCCGCGCACCCCGAAACCCTGAACTCGAGGGCTGGTTTAGCACAGGGCCAAATAGCTGGCTTTTAAAGTAAACCAAGGAAGGTCAGCAGTGCGGGTTCAATTCCCGTACCAGCCTCCCCAAACAGGCACTGGAATGTGGCGACTAGGGGCTTTTCACAGTAACTTCATTTGGAGGCTACTTGTGACAATAAGCGATTGACACTTTCATTTTATTTTCATTTCAATTAATTTTCATTTCATTTTCCGGCACACTCTGACCCCGTCTCCTACACACTCTGACCCCGTCTCCCGCACACTCTGACCCCGCCTCCTACACACTCTGACCCCGTCTCCTACACACTCTGACCCCGTCTCCCGCACAATCTGACCCTGACTCCCGCACACTCCGACCCCGACTCCCGCACACTCTGACCCCGTCTCCCGCACACTCTGACCCCGTCTCCCGCACGCTCTGACCCCGACTCCCGCACACTCTGACCCCGACTCCCGCACATTCTGACCCCGACTCCGGCACACTCTGACCCCGACAGCCGCACACTCTGACGCCGACTCCTGCAGACTCTGACAGCGACTCCGGCACTCTCTGACCCCCGACTCCCGCACATTCTGACCCCCGACTCCTGCACACTCTGATTCCCGACTCCCGCACACTCTGACCCCGACTCCCGCACTCTGACCTCCCGACTCCCGCACACTCTGACCCCTGACTCCCACACACTCTGACCCTGACTCACGCACTCTGACCTCCCGACTCCCGCAGACTCTGACAGCGCCACCCGCATACTCTGACCCCGACTCCCCCTCACTCTGACCCCGACTGCCGCACACTCTGACCCTGACTGCCGCACACTCTGACCCTGACTGCCGCACACTCGGACCCTGACTGCCGCACACTCTGACCCTGACTGCCAGCACACTCTGACCCTGACTGCCGCACACTCTGACCACCCGAGTCCTGAAAACTCTGATCTCGAGATCCGCACGCACAGACCCGGACTCCCGCACACTCTGAACCCGACTCCCGAACACTCTGACCCCGACTCCCGAACACTCTGACCTCCCGACACCCGCACACTCTGACCCCTGACTCCCACACACTCTGACCCTGACTCACGCACTCTGACCTCCCGACTCCCGCACACTCTGACCCCCGACTCCCGCACACTGTGAACCCGACTCCCGCAGACTCTGACAGCGCCACCCGCATACTCTGACCCCGACTCCCCCTCACTCTGACCCCGACTGCCGCACACTCTGACCCCGACTGCCGCACACTCTGACCCCGACTGCCGCACACTCTGACCGCGACTGCCGCACACTCTGAACCCGACTCCCGAACACTCTGACCCCGACTCCCGAACACTCTGACCCCGACTCCCGCACACTCTGACCCCGACTCCCGCACACTCTGACCCCGACTCCCGCACACTCTGACCCCGACTCCCGCACACTCTGATCCCGTCTCCCGCACACTCTGACCCTGACTCCCGCACACTCTGACCCTGACTCCCGCACACTCTGACCCCGACTCCCGCACACTCTGACCCCGACTCCCGCACACTCTGATCCCGTCTCCCGCACACTCTGACCCTGACTCCCGCACACTCTGACCCTGACTCCCGCACACTCCGACCCCGACTCCCGCACACTCTGACCCCGTCTCCCGCACACTCTGACCCCGTCTCCCGCACGCTCTGACCCCGACTCCCGCACGCTCTGACCCCGACTCCCGCACATTCTGACCCCGACTGCCGGCACACTCTGACCCCGACAGCCGCACACTCTGACGCCGACTCCTGCAGACTCTGACAGCGACTCCGGCACTCTCTGACCCCCCGACTCCCGCACATTCTGACCCCCCGACTCCTGCACACTCTGATTCCCGACTCCCTCACACTCTGACCCCCGACTCCCGCACTCTGACCTCCCGACTCCCGCACACTCTGACCCCTGACTCCCACACACTCTGACCCTGACTCACGCACTCTGACCTCCCGACTCCCGCAGACTCTGACAGCGCCACCCGCATACTCTGACCCCGACTCCCCCTCACTCTGACCCCGACTGCCGCACACTCTGACCCTGACTGCCGCACACTCTGACCCTGACTGCCGCACACTCTGACCCTGACTGCCGCACACTCTGACCCTGACTGCCAGCACACTCTGACCCTGACTGCCGCACACTCTGACCACCCGAGTCCTGAAAACTCTGATCTCGAGATCCGCACGCACAGACCCGGACTCCCGCACACTCTGACCCCGACTCCCGAACACTCTGACCCCGACTCCCGAACACTCTGACCC
>NC_052161.1:123806881-123869432 GCF_902713615.1 Scyliorhinus canicula | reverse complement strand
CCGACCCCGCGCACTCTCACCCCCGACCCCGGCACTCTCACCCCGACGCCCACGCACTCTCACCCCGACCTCTGCGCACTCTCACCCCGACTCCCCGCGCACTCTCACCCCGACCCCTGCGCACTCTCACCCCGACGCCCCCGCGCAAATCACCCCGACGCCCGCGCACTCTCACCCCGAACCCCGCGCACTCTCACCCCGACCCCACGCGGACACTCTCACCCCGATGCCCGCGCACTCTCACCCCGATCCCCACGTACTCTCACCCCGATGCCCGCGCACTCTCACCCCGACACCCGCGCACTCTCACCCCGACGCCTGCGCACTCTCAACCCCGACCCCCGCGCCCTCTCACCCCGACGCCCCGCGCACTCTCCACCCCGACGCCCGCGCACTTCACCCCAACCCGCGCACTCTCACCCCGACCCCGCGCACTCTCACCCGACCCCCGCGCACTCTCACCCCGAGCCCCACGCGCACTCTCACCCCGATCCCCGCGCACTCTCACCCCGATGCCCCGCGTACTCTCACCCCGACCACGAGCACTCTCACCCCGACCCCCGCGCACTCTCACCCGACCCCGCACTCTCACCCCGACTCCCGCGCACACTGACAGCGACTCCCGCGCACACTGACCCCGACTCCAGCACACTCTGACCCCGACTCCCGCGCACTCTGACAGCGACTCCCGCGCACACTGATTTCAACTCCCGCGCACTCTGACAGCCGACTCCCGCGCACTCTGACAGCGACTCCCGCGCACTCTGACCCCGTCTCCCGCGCACTCTGACCCCGTCTCCGCGCACTCTGACCCCGTCTCCCGCGCACTCTGACAGCGACTCCCGCACACTGACAGCGACTCCCGTACACTCTGACCCCGACTCCCTACACTCTGACAGCGACTCCCGCACACTCTGACCCCCGACTCCCCACACTCCGACAGCGACTCCCGCCCACTCTGACAGCGACTCCCGCACACTCTGACCCCCGACTCCCGCACACTCTGACCCCCGACTCCCGCACACTCTGACCCCCGACTCCCGCACACTCTGACCCCCGACTCCCGCACACTCTGACCCCCGACTCACGCACACTCTGACCCCGACTCCCGCACACTCTGACCCCCGACTCCCGCACACTCTGACCCCCGACTCCGCACACTCTGACCCCGACCCGCACCACTCTGACCCCCGACTCCCGCACACTCTGACCCCCGACTCCCGCACACTCTGACCCCCGACTCCCGCACACTCTGACCCCGACTCCCGCACACTCTGACCCCCGACTCCCGCACACTCTGACCCCGACTCCCGCCACACTGTGACCCCGACTCAGCACCTCTGACCCCCGACTCCCGCACACTCTGACCCCCGACTCCCGCACACTCTGACCCCGACTCCCGCACACTCTGACCCCGTCTCCCGCGCACTCTGACCCCGTCTCCCGCGCACTCTGACCCGCGACTCCCGCACACTCTGACAGCGACTCCCGCACACTGACAGCGACTCCCGTACACTCTGACCCCGACTCCCGCACACTCTGACCCCGACTCCCGCACACTCTGACCCGACTCCCGCACACTCTGACCCCGACTCCCGCACACTCTGACAGCGACTCCCGCACACTCTGACCGCGACTCCCGCACACTCTGACCCCGACTCCCGCACACTCTGACCCCGACTCCCGCACACTCTGACCCCGACCTCCGCACACTCTGACCCCGACTCCGCACACTCTGACCCCGACTCCGCACACTCTGACCCCGACTCCCGCACACTCTGACCCCGACTCCCGCAACACTCTGACCCCGACTCCCGCACACTCTGACCCCGACTCCCGCACACTCTGACCCCGACTCCCGCACACTCTGACCCCGACTCCCGCACACTCTGACCCCGACTCCCGCACACTCTGACCCCGACTCCCGCACACTCTGACCCCGACTCCCGCACACTCTGACCCCGACTGCCGCACACTCTGACCCCGACTGCCGCACACTCTGACCCCCGACTGCCGCACACTCTGACCCCCCGACTCCCGCACACTCTGACCCCCGACTCCCGCACACTCTGACCCCCGACTCCCGCACACTCTGACCCCCGACTCCCGCACACTCTGACCCCACACTCTACCCCGACTCCCGCACACTCTGACCCCCGACTCCCGCACACTCTGACCCCGACTCCCGCACACTCTGACCCCGACTCCCGCACACTCTGACCCCGACTCCCGCACACTCTGACCCCCGACTCCCGCACACTCTGACCCCGACTGCCGCACACTCTGACCCCGACTCCCGCACACTCTGACCCCGACTCCCGCACACTCTGACCCCCGACTCCCGCACACTCTGACCCCCGACTCCCGCACACTCTGACCCCCGACTCCCGCACACTCTGACCCCGACTCCCGCACACTCTGACCCCGACTCCCGCACGCTCTGACCCCCGACTCCCGCACTGGTCTGACCCCGACTCTCGCACGTTCTGACCGCGACCCCGCACACACTCTGAGCCCGACTCCTGCACACTCTGGCCTCCCAATACCCACGCATTACCACTCTGTCCCCTCCTCACTCGATAGCATTCGGAATCCCACCCTACATGCTCGCACTCTACATAAAAGCAAATTACTGTGGATGCTGGAATCCGGAAGACAAACAGAAAATACTGGACAATCTCAGCAGGTCTGACAGCATCTATGGAGAGAGAATGGAGTGAACCTCCTGGCCCCGAGCTCCCCAACCCGGCAGCAGAACGCTACAGCGAATTTGCAACCTTGTCTCTGGTGGGTATCACATCAGCACTTTAGATGATTCAGACGCATAGGAACAGACAGAGTTCCAGATTTTAACTTGAGTTTGGGTGAAGTAGTTCTTCCTGATATTGAACAGCCCAGTCTCATTTGCAGCCCTCATATTCTGAACCTTCCCATGCAACAAAATAATTTCTCACTCTCCCACCCTATCAATCCCTTTGATCATCTTGAACAGTTTAGTCACAAGTGGCCCTTTGGGGCAGGGTCAGGGGTCGTCACTACGGCAGCTGGAAATTCCGCCCTGTTTCAGATTCTCCCGCTGCAACGTTCGGGATCATGTGCTGTGCCTAGTCAGAGAGCCGTTATGGCACAGAAGAAGGCCATTCAGCCCATTGAAGGTATGCCTACTGGTCTGTACCTCAGTTCGATAAAGAGGCTTAACACTCATGCAGGACTTCCTGATCGAGTTCCCATTGACTGCATGCCTGTGTGTGTGTCTCTCTCGGTCTCCCTGTATCTCGTACGTTTTCCCCCAGTCTCTCACTCTCAATCTCTTTGCCAGCCTTTCTCTAGCTCTCAATTTCTCCATTCCTATCTCTCTGTCTCACACACAAAATCTCTTGCTCTTTCCCCCCCCCCGTCTCTCTCTTTCACAGACACTGCCTCTTCAAATCCCCTGTTTTGGAGTTTGTTCAAGTCAGTGACACAAAAGCATTTGATTTAACATTCCACACTTTAAGAAAAATGTTGCGCTTATCAAGTTTACAAGATGAATGTGCGGCTGCCCACTCGAAGATGGGAGTGAAACAGTAGCACACAGCGAGTGGGGGAAAAAAAATTGCTGGGATTATGCTGTTTAAAAAAAGAAAAAAAAATGGGATTCGTTCCAAAAGCGGGTGGGAGCTGGAGAAAGGAACTTTCAGCCAGCGCAAGAAGTCAGCTAGAAATGTGTGAGAAGTATTTAACATCTCCCTGAGGATGGAGAGCGGCTTAGCTTTCCATAGCCCTGCCATAAGATCATGATGATGTCTCATGCCATGTGGCGGCACTGCAGCCATGCCAAGTCAGACTGCAGACATTGTTCCCCATCGTACCAGGTGCTACTAAGATCCGCTTCTCAGACAAGCTTTATGCTCCACAGGGAATGGGAAAATGAAGAACTTTCCGGCAAATGTGTCATACCCACCAGCCCATCCACGAACTGGGAGTTCAGGTCATGAGAAATTGGATGCACTCCAGGACAGGGTTTAAACACTCCGAGGGCGGGATTTTCCACGCCCCCCCCCAACCCGCGCTAATGTTTTACAGCGATGGAGGCACCCCCGCCATTGGCCAGTGGTTTGACCATCCGGGATTTCCATTGCTCGCGCTCTCCACCGCCAATGAATCTGCAGCGGGTGTTACCCTCAGTGGGACCGGAAGATTCCATTGATGGGAATGGCGGGAAACCACCCCTCCTCCCCCCCCCCCCCCCCCCCCCCCCCCCCCCCCCCGTGCCTGCCTCAGTGAGGCACCCTCAATTACGACGCGAGAGCGAGGTCGGTAATCAAATGGCTTTAATCTACAGAGAACCGAACAGCATCCGAGAGAAGTGTGCTCGCCACGTGGAGCCTTATCCTATACACCGTTTCCTGGGGGCGTAGCCAGAGGCGGAGTCCCCCAGGGTTCCAAGCCTCTTAAAGGGGCATGGTATTAAAGGTCAGGTACCGTTTACGGCAGTTATTAATACCGTTCATCACACTCAGCGACTGGCCAGGTCGGCCAGTACTTCCTAAGATCTAAATGATCTTCCGTATTTTTTCTCCTCCTCACATCACCGCTGTAAACAACAAACACGCCGCCATTTCCAACTCTACTGGTTTATTAATCCCAGGGTTCCAGCACTTGGGATGTCCTTCAACAGTCCAGAACTTGTGAGCTCATTTCCTGCTTTGGATTAACTTCCCTTTCAATCTTCAACTTCACCGCCAGAATATAAATCCAAATCAAAACCCCAATTCCTCCGGGCCATTATCCTTCACTGTGGCTCTTACACTTTCGCCTAATGGATTCCAATCACTTGCTTGGGTTTTTGGAAAACCTGAACTGACCATTGAGGTTGCAAACCAGATTAGCGTTACCTTGTTCCGAAGTCCAGGCTGTCCCAATGGGTTGGGTTACTTGAGGTGGGGGGGAAGGGGGATGTGTATAGCAAGGGGCAGACTCTGAGCATTGACTTTATTGCCTGTCTCAATGAAGCTGAAACCCCCCCCCCCCCCCCCCCGCTTTATAGATTTCTTTGCTTTAGGATGAGTTTTAATCAGGAGGGGGGGTAAGGTAATGATGAACAGCTGTACCGACAGGTGTTCGAGATGCTGAGTGTGTGAAGGCTGACCTGTGGAGAGAGTCCATTGCTGACCTGGTTCATGGGATTGTTGGCTCCTGTTGCGTTCATGAAGCTTTCAGGGTAGCTGGAGAAGGTGTGCCGGTTAGACGCCAGGCCGTAGGAGCCACTCTCTGCTGCGGCCGCCAGGCCACTTTGGTGCATAGATGAGGGGGGCAGAGGCTGCGGTCTGTGCACAGTGCTTCCTCCATCTGAAACCAATCACACACCACAAGCATTTAATCACTCATTCAGGTCTGGGATATCACACTCACATTCTTCCCCTCCCACACTCCTCCCCTTCATCTTCGTCTCCTCTCTTCCTTCCCTCCCTCTATCTCTTCTTTCCTCCTCGCACTACCTCCTTCATTCTGAACCCCCTTTATCTCCCCAACTACCCTTCCCTTATCGCTTCTCCTCTCTCCTCCATCATCCCATCTTCTACGTTCAGTTTCCCAAGCTCTGTCTTGCTTTTGGTCGCTGATATCATAGATATCATAGAATTTACAGTGCAGAAGGAGGCCATTCGGCCCATCGAATCTGCACCGGCTCTTGGAAAGAGCACCCTACCCAAGGTCAACACTTCCACCTTATCCCCATAACCCAGCAACCCCACCCAACACTAAGGGCAATTTTGGACACTAAGGGCAATTTTGCATGGCCAATCCACCTAACCTGCACATCTTTGGACTGTTGGAGGAAACCGGAGCACCCGGAGGAAACCCACGCACACACCAGGAGGATGTGCAGACTCCACACAGACAGTGACCCAAGCCGGAATCGAACCTGGGACCCTGGAGCTGTGAAGCCATTGTGCTATCCACAATGCTACCGTGCTGCCTGATAGTTGATGTTCGCAGACACAGGGACATCAGAAGTGAGCCCAATTCTGTTCTCATCCACCATCCGTTAATGACAGCAATTATTGGCAGCAATCAGGAGCAGGAACCCTTGTTCATTCTGGCCCTCTGTGACCCAGGGACTATGAGACAAACTGTGCTGCCCCTCCAGCTCAGCTGGCCAAGATCAGGCCAGTCAGCACGGGCGGAGCCTGTACTATCTGGTCCAGATGGGTCAATGCATTTCCCCTAATTCAGTGGAAGAGCTCGTTTACGTGCTAACATTCAGATATTAAGAATTTGTCTGAGATTTCTGGTAGTTCTCACATTCTTGGAACAGAAACCTGGGGTGAATTGCTCGTTCAGTGTAGAACATGGCCCTTTTCCATTGATAATAGCAGGAGGGAAAAAAGCAGACCAAGGCAGGCCAGCAGCACGGTTCAATTCCCGTACCAGCCTCCCCGAACAGGCGCCGGAATGCGGCGACTAGGGGCTTTTCACAGTAACTTCATTGAAGCCTACTCGTGACAATAAGCGATTTTCATTTCATTTTCATTTCCTAATAGGTGGGGGATTCCTCATCGCATCACCCTACTGAATGCTCACGCAACTCCCAACTCTTTGCCAATTGAATCTAAATTCTAGCGAAAATGGGGGGAAACTGGTCTTCACCGGGAATGTGAAAGCCTCATAGTGAAGCCCTGCATTTCACCGTCCTGCCTATTGAAGTGGTCCGACCAGACGGTTCTCCATGAGCCTGTCCCGCATCCCATCCCGTTTGGCAAATAGTTGGACTGGACGTCGCTCTTACCTTGGGAGAGGGTCGTTCCTGGGTACGATGCCTCAGGCAGCTGGTATGGGGGCAATGTCGGCATTCCAGTGGGTGGGAAGCCACCTGGTAACAAGTGGTTGAAAGCTGCCAGCTGATTGGCTCCAGCCTGCTTACGCCATCGTGCACGACGATTACTGAACCAAACCTGAGGAGTGGAGAGTATTGCTGAATGAGTTGAGAACAGAACATCCAATGGTCAGTGACAGACAGCGAGAAGCCCAGCACGTTCTTAATTCCCCACATTCTGTATCACCAGACTTACAATATTTATCCTGGATGTATCAATTCACGCAACCTTACCTCACTACTTCCATGGTCTCGATGGCTGACAAAGTGACTTCTTTGTCTCCTGCCTATTTTCTCTCACCCTTGTCCCCAATTTTCTGTTTGTCCAATTCCCTTCATCAGGTCTTCCACTCTGCCGTTCCTTCTCCAAATCTCTTCATTTCCCCTTCCTTCCTTTACAATTTCATTCACTTATGTGTGTGCAGCCTGAAGACCACCCATCCGCTCATTGTCTGAAAATGCTTCATGCTGATCTACACTCTTGATGGTTTGCCACTGTGATGAATGTAGATGTAGGAATTTCCAATGTGTTGTATTGTAGGTATTTGGTGCAGTAAGGGTTAAGCGCCTGGGATAGAGTGTGTTTGACTGCTGCAATCATGTTTTAAAAGAAATCCTAGTTGAAATGAAATGAAAATGAAAATCGCTTATTGTCACAAGTAGGCTTCAAATGAAGTTATTGTGAAAAGCCCCTAGTCGGCACATTCCGGCGCCTGTTCGGGGAGGCTGGTATGGGAATTGAAGCGTGCTGCTGGCCTGCCTTGGTCTGCTTTCAAAGCCAGCGATTTAGCCCTGTGCTAAACAGCCTTGTTTGAAAGACTGCAAAGGTTTTCGGTGCCAGGATTGCAATTAAGCTGTCACGAAAGGCTTGGGTGAATGCAGTTTTGTTCGGATTAAGGGGATTCCCCGTGGAATTAACTAGGTTACAGTTTGGGAAGATGGTGTTGTTGCTGGGTGGAGCCAAGGCATTTTTCAGAAAGCAGGTCAGTGGAGTTCTGGATGAAGCTGTGAACAGAAGTCAAGCCATTTTCTCTCAGCCGTTCAGCTAAAGATATGTCAGCAGACAGAAGAGCAATGTGATTGGAAAGGTGAACAAACCGGCTGAAACAGCTTCTGAAGGAATACAGTCAGAGTTTCTGCATGATTCTGACAGGAGTCAGATCTTATCTTTAAAGCCGTGTCAAAAGATCTCTCTTTCGCACAGTAGATTATCCAGACATCTCAGTAAAGCAGGGATTCCTGACTACTAATGGTATTTTAACAGTGGATTGAGATGGTTTTTTGTTGTTGTTTAAGTGGGGATAAAAACAGCAGTTATGGGTATTCACTGGATTGAGTGGTATTGTTGAAGGGGTAATCGGAAGCTATTTTCTGGTGTAATGTCCAAGATATTTTAATACCATGTTAGTAATAAAGTTTGTTTTAATATACCATATCCCTATCACTCCTGGACTGAGGTATCCTTTCCTCACAATCAAAATAAAATATTGGGGTTTCTGTCCAGTATCCGAGCCACTGTTGGGGTCTGGTTGGGATCGTTATACCGTTGCCTTCTACTCTCGGTTACAGGACGAGAAGGCAGGTGCCAAATCTACCTCAGCTGGAAAGGAAATTGAACCTGCACTGGTGCCGTTATTCTAACCCATACATTCAAGAAGGTCCCGCCTTCTCAACCTTGTCCCTCGCCTGAGGTGTGGTGACCCTCAGGTTAAACCACCACCAGTCAGCTCTCCCCCTCAACGGTGTAAGCAGCCTATGGTCACCTAGGACTATGGCGACTTTACATTACCTTTAACCCACACACTAGACATCTAGCCAACTGAGTTAACTGGCCCCCTTCCTTTAGGGCCCTCCTTAAAACCAACCTCTTTCATCAAGCAATTGGTTCCTCCAGCTAACAGCCTTCTCTTTGCCTTGGTACCTATTTTATATTTGATTTACATTTCTGTAAAGAGCTTTGGCATGATCGTTCTACCAGACTATACAAGTGTCAGTACCGGCTGCGGTTAATCAGGAAGGCCCCGCCTTCTCAATCTTGCCCTAGCCTGAGGTGTGGTGACCCTCAGGTTAAATCACCACCAGTCAGCTCTCCCCCTCAAAGGGGAAAGCAGCCTATGGTCATCTGGGACAATGGTGACTTTACTTTGTAAGTGTGCCATGCACACACGCCTTTCTCCCACCCATATCCCCCCCCCCCCCCCCTCTTCTGAAAGTGCCAATCCCATTGGGGTACAATTCAAAGAGCAACAGTCATCCTCCTCCAGCGTTTCACCTCAGCGTCCGCCCTCCATTTGTGAACTGCACTGCTGATTTTGGTGGGCTATTCCACCATGTAAGGAATCGCAGCCATGTTGGAACCTGTCCTCACCTGCACAGGTCGGTTTTCCAACTGGAGTCACTGAGATTGTGATCAGAATCAGGAATCCCAGCAGGAAGCTCCCCATCCCGCCTGATTGGAACAATGCAGCATCTCAAAGCGCTGCTGTGGCATGTTAAAGAGACAAGTTCCTGGGGAGGCTTTGGATGGGAACGAGGGAGAGAGGTAATGAGCAAAAGCACAGCGACAAACACATGTGAAACCCCTGACATAGATACATACGGGTAAGTATTTACCTCTGCACAGGGGAGGTTCTAGTACCCTAACACAAAGTGGAGTAATCCAGAGGTTGAGAGTTCAAATCCCACCAGGGCAACTGAGTTCAGTCAACCTGGCACAAGTTAAGAAAACCATGAAAGTATTTGAGGTGTGGTAAAGATCCAATGGAGTCACCATGTCTTTCGGGGGAGAGACAGTGCCACTTCCTCCATGGGCTGTGACTCCAGTCCCAAACCAATATGGTTGACTGTTAATGCCACAGATAATTAAAGTTGGCAAGAAATGTGGCCTTGCTTGTCCTCAGAACAAATATAGAGGGCACTGAGCTCTGAAGGTCAAAGGTGAAGTAACGTTAAGTGCATCACAGATGGATCTATGGGCAGGCTAACCGAGTGTGTGAAAATATTTACTGTCGGACCACAGTATGGAATCGACCCATGTGGGTTAGCTGCTTACCCAGGCATGAATCACAAAGCTTGGCTACTATGGGAACTGAGTGGGAAACGGGAAAAGACTGCCTCCAAATGAAAATTGACAGTAACAGTTGTGAATGGGAGTGGGAGTGATTGCGTTAAGCCTCCAGCTACACAGAGATCTTTTGTTTTACAAAAACAGGCCGAACTGCAACTCATCGGAAGCCGGGTTGGGATTACACTCGGAATCAGAGCCTGGCTTCGCAGCAAAGACTGACACCTTTTCAAATTAATTTATGACATCTTCAGAGCCACAGAACTCGGTTTCAACAAGACTGCTTTCCAAAATATTCAGTTCAAAGTAAGTACCGCTCGTGCAAATGCTAACCAAGGCACCCGGAGTGGAATTTGCCTCCAATAACAGCACATCCTTAGTAGACTAACGGCGAGTTCAACGGCGAGTTCAATGGTGAGAAAAGCAGCCAAGAGTAGGAAACACTTCGGACAATGTCTAGAGAACCCAAGTTGGCGCAGCAAGGAAAATAGGCAATCATCTGTCAATGGCACCCCATCCACAACGCCTGTACACTCTGCACTACGTGGACTCGACCCACTTTAATCTCCTCTCACAATGTACACTCAATTAATCTCCTTTCATATCCACGCACAATTGACCCTATAATATTCCACCTGTGCAATCTGCTGAGGGAATGTGATGTAAAATTTATTTCTGCTCCCAAAAATAAATGGGGCAAACTTCAGAATCTCTGTCGATAAGCTTGCATGTCACTTCCTTAAACTGTTGCCCCCCTGAACCACGTACATGGACTGGCACTGTTATTCAGCTTAATGTACCGGATTTCAGTCACACTTTGCTTTGTTGCTATAATGCAATAAAAGGCCTGACACAGATTGGAGTCAGATACACTCCATTACTATCTCATGCTTTTAGGAAGTCCTGTCATAAGAGTTGCTATGCCACGCTACTGGGCCGAACTCTAGTCTGTTGCTATGGTGTGTCAGTGGGGCACCTCAGAGCATTTAAATCAGGAATGTGCCATAGTTATGATATATAGCCATTGACCAACCCCCCAGCTCCTTCTTTATGGCATATCACCGAGTCAAAACTGGGATAGGCACCGTTGCCAGGATACAACTCAGGCTTCAAATAGTAATTTCTCACCGTTTACACTGGGCCTCAGGGATGGGGTTCCAGTCATTTACTCTTAATTCTGTAACTGAGGTGAAAAACAATCGGCGGGGGGGGAAGAAGTTCAGCAGGAATCTTAAGAATTCCTCCTTTCTGCACCTTTGGTTTGCAAATGGCAGGTAGGCCCCGGGGTGGGGGGAGAAGAGAGAGAGCAGGCCGGGGGTGAATAGAGAGGGAGCAGGCCGGGGGGTGAAGGGAGAGCAGGCCGGGGGTGAATAGAGAGGGAGCAGGCCGGGGGTGAATAGAGAGAGCAGGCCGGGGGTGAATAGAGAGGGAGCAGGCCGAGGGTGAAGGGAGGGCAGGCCGGGGGTGAAGAGAGGGAGCAGGCCGGGGGGTGAAGAAAGGGGGCAGGCCGGGGGTGAAGAGAGAGAGCAGGCCGGGGGGTGAAGGGAGAGCAGGCCGGGGGGTGAAGGGAGAGCAGGCCGGGGGGGGAAGGGAGAGCAGGCCGGGGGGTGAAGAGAGAGAGCAGGCCGGGGGGTGAAGAGAGAGAGCAGGCCGGGGGGTGAAGAGAGAGAGCAGGCCGGGGGGTGAAGGGAGAGCAGGCCGGGGGTGAAGAGAGAGAGCAGGCCGGGGGGTGAAGGGAGAGCAGGCCGGGGGGTGAAGGGAGAGCAGGCCGGGGGGTGAAGAGAGAGAGCAGGCCGGGGGGTGAAGAGAGGGAGCAGGCCGGGGGGGTGAAGAGAGAGAGCAGGCCGGGGGGTGAAGAGAGGGGGCAGGCCGGGGGGTGAAGAGAAGGGCAGGCCGGGGGGTGAAGGGAGAGAGCAGGCAGGGGGGGGTGAAGGGAGAGAGCAGGCCGGGGGTGAAGGGAGAGAGCAGGCCAGGGTGAAGAGGGAGAGCAGGCCGGGGGTGAAGGGAGAGAGCAGGCCGGGGGTGAAGGGAGAGAGCAGGCCGGGGATGAAGAGGGAGAGCAGGCCGGGGGTGAAGAGAGAGAGCAGGCCAGGGGTGAAGGGAGAGCAGGCCGGGGGGTGAAGGGAGAGCAGGCCGGGGGTGAAGGGAGAGCAGGCCGGGGGTGAAGGGAGAGGACCGGGGGGTGAAGGGAGCAGGCCGGGGGTGAAGAGAGAGCAGGCCGGGGGTGAAGGGAGAGAGCAGGCCGGGGGTGAAGGGAGAGAGCAGGCCGGGGTGAAGAGAAGAGCAGGCCGGGGGTAGAGAGAGAGCAGGCCGGGGGTGAAGAGAGGGGGCAGGCCGGGGGTGAAGAGAGAGAGCAGGCCGGGGGTGAAGAGAGAGAGCAGGCCGGGGGTGAAGAGAGGGGGCAGGCCGGGGTTGAAGAGAGAGAGAAGGCCGGGAGTGGCAGACATCCCTGGGCGAGGGAGACATCCCTGGGCCAGGCAGACATCCCTGGGCCAGGCAGATATCCCTGGGCCAGGCAGACATCCCTGGGCCAGGCAGACATCCCTGGGCCAGGCAGACATCCCTGGGCCAGGCAGATATCCCTGGGCCAGGCAGACATCCCTGGGCCAGGCAGATATCCCTGGGCCAGGCAGATATCCCTGGGCCAGGCAGACATCCCTGGGCCAGGCAGACATCCCTGGGCGAGGGATACAGTGGGTCAGATCCCCAGAGGTGGCTCTCGTGCCCACGCCTACCCAGCTCCTCACCTGCTCCAACTCCATGTAATGGCGAGTTATTAAATGTCGCCACCGGCAGAGGGACGTCTCAGAGGCTGTGAGGGGAGGGGGTGATGGGGCGGGGAGACTATGCCAACTAAGCCCGGCGCCGGACACCGCTTTGTGGGGCCTCGGTTGCCGCCGTGAGCGGGGCTTTGGCCATGTTTTAAAGATAGGTTTGCATTGCGGTTGAGGAGAATCTGTGGATGTTGCTGGAGTTAAAGGCGGGCTGGGTTCAGAGGATCGTGCTTCGAGGGCGGGATTTTCCGTCCCTGCCAATGGCCGGCGGCGCCATCTTCCGCTCCCGCCCCGGCCGACTGGTTTTCCTGTTCTTGTTCGCCGCCGGCCGGAAGATTCCGGCCCTGGGTCGCATTTCAAAGATGGTGCTGGAGTCACTCCCTCTCTTTTCCATCTCTGGTTTTCCTTTCCTGTCTTTTCCCTAAAGCTGAGGTGATTGCTGTTGTAAAGGTTGTACATAGAATTTACAGTGCAGAAGGTGGCCATTCGGCCCATCGAGTCTGCACCGGCTCTTGGAAAGAGCACCCTACCCGAGGTCAACACCTCCACCCCATCCCCATAACCCAGTAACCCCACCCAACACGAAGGGCAATTTTGGATACTAAGGGCGATTTATCATGGCCAATCCACCTAACCTGCACATCTTTGGACTGTGGGAGGAAACCGGAGCACCCGGAGGAAACCCACGCACACACGGGGAGGATGTGCAGACTCCGCACAGACAGTGACCCAAGCCGGAATCGAACCTGGGACCCTGGAGCTGTGAAGCAATTGTGCTAACCACTATGCTACCGTGCTGTCCGTACAGGTGTTGGTGAAATGCCTGGAGCTCATTCCAGTGATGATTCCTCCTGTATCTCGATCCAGGGACAGTTTGACCCATCTGGACAACACCAGAGGTACATCCCATCCAATTCTCACATTAACGGGTAGTCAGTCAGTGTTGAGAGGCTGGTAAATTTTACACGCAAGCGAGTCAGGGAGAAATTATTAATATTGACCGTAGTTTTAGGCTGTGCATCAGAGAAAGGACATTAAAGTCAGAGAGCGCACACAGTACTGCTGTGAGGGTTTTTCTCCCTCCTGGGTAAGGGGAATGTAGTTAGGTGTCATTACCCCTTTGGAGATGATGCCTCACTGTGTTGATAGTATGAGACTAACCCAGAGTCCTTTGCGAGAGAACAGTGTGGAAAATTCCTGCCACATGAGGTTGGAGATGATAATCTCTTTGCATTGTATCCCCCTGAAGATCAAGTTACCACAAGAAGGATTTATTTGTAATGGAATGGAATGTAACAAGTTGAGCAAGGAGCCTGGGTAAAATGAACTCCTGCTGCCCAAAATTCCACAATCCAAAGAGAAGAAAGGTCCTTTATCTTAGCTGTTCAAATTCTCCGTGATCTTGAGAAAGTTCCCAGTGAGCACGTGAAGCACAGCAAATTTATATTGAAACGAGGCGAACATGGATCTTCCCATACCACCTGGCAACTCAGGTTCCACTGTGGGCCAATGTTGAGACAACCAATCTCACTCGGTACGGTACTGAGGTCAATGCACAGAGCAGAATGTTCTGCCCCCAGTCCACCCTTGGTTGCTAAACAGGGTGCCAATGGTCAAGATGGCCTGTGATAGGAAAAGGAGTGGAAAACATCCCCGAGGATTTCTGCCGAAGAAGATTGAATAGACCATGCGGAGAGAAGAGGGACATCCACGTTGTAAATCCCTGCGGGAGGCGAGTGTAATGGAGGGATTCAGGGAAGGGTTTGGAAAGGAGCTGGTGGGGAGGGGGACAATCGCCAAACCCTCCAGGGTGGTCCAAGAGGTTGGGCATACTAAGGAAGCAATGGGGGAGGTGGAACGTGATTGGAGGTGGGAGGACACATGAGGGAACCTAGAATACATCCAATCAGAACTGGCGACCCTGGGAGTGGCAACAGGAGGGGGGTGGGGTGGGCTGGGGTGGGTGGCATGAACTGCAGAAAAAATGCAAGGCCGAAGGAGAAAATGAGAGAGGAAAATCGGGGTAAGAAATGGCAGCGATAATGGCAGGAAATGTTTTTTTCCCTGAATGCGTGTCGGCCAGGTAGGATTGTGTCAGCACAGAGGGTCTGGGATTAATTACACAAAATGTGAAGATAAGGATCAGCTCCTGCAATTTGTCAGACAAGCTAGTAAGTGATCCCTTACACAGGGGAGAGGCCCAGCATCGTGCCCTCAATTGGAGCCTGCCTGTTTTATGAAGATAAATTGTCTTCCAGGTGCTGAAGTGTAACAGAGCGTAGCTACAAACACAAGAGCTCACACAGTGAGGGGCAGGAGCTAAATTCCAGCTCAGGCACCTTCCCAATCGCGACTTCACCAACTCCACTTGGTCTGCTGCTTTTTCCCACACAGAATATTCCGGAGGTTGGCACTGTCAGCAATCGGCATTCCCCCAAATGTGACATCCTTGCAGCAATTAACCCTTTAGTGACTCAACAAAACCTGACACACACAAAAAAAAAGTAGAATTGAAAGCAGAAGGAAGGCCGAAATGCCGGGCAGGTAGGCCTGCCGTGTCAGGAAGAGAAAACCTAGATAATACTCCAGGTATAAACTCCTGAGAGGACGGGCTGATCAGAGAGAAACAGGCCCAGAAATTAGGGCACCTGGATGGGGAGAGACCAGGTGGGAGTGAGGGGAGGGGGGGGGGGGGGGGGGGGGAGAGGGCACAGGGTAGAGAAAGTGGGGCAGAGGGTGAGGTAGAGAGAGAGTGGGAGCTAGAAAATGTGGGAGAGGAGAAGTGGGGAGTGTGGTGAAGGGGATTATGGGGAAATAGCAGAGTTGACGGCGAGGGTGGGTGAAACCGGGAGGAGGGATGAGATCATTCCTACATTCTGCGGATTTCGAAGTGGGAAAGTACATTCAGATGATTGCTTCCAGTCACGCTTTAAGAGAATATGACAGGCGGTGCACGTCCTGTGTATATTGGCCTGGCTCTTGCCACGTTGCCCTCAGGCTTGTGTTTGATGCACTCATTTCTATGGTACATTACAGACAGTGAGGTTGATCATGGCTTTGCAGCACGATGTGGTGAAACCAGTGTTGGTGCGTTGGCCATTTCCCACTATTTCACACAGTCGAAATGACTCCAAATGTGTGCTCCGTGAGAGAGGGCCATAGATGTAAGCTGACCACCGCCTTTCAGACTTTAGAATGCTGTTTGCTCTTCATTTGATCTTGAACCAAGTTCTAACTAACCTGCACTTGCCCTGAGCGCTGTGTTCCTTTCCCATTCTGCAGTGTGCGCTGGGGTCACCCAGCGTTAATGATATCAGTGCTTCTTGCACACAGGAGAGAGACTGAATACTTCCCACAATATCCTGGCTGTGTGGCTGTCCCATGACCAAAGGACATGTTTGTGTCACATGGCTTTGCTGTTCAAATAAATTCATTCAGCCACAAATGAAATTAGTGTGCAACGTGACTGTTCATCTGTATAAAGACTTGGCAAGTGGCAAATCCACTCCGCTGAATTTGCATTACGTTAATTGCCAAACGTAACCAGTGAAGGGAAGGATTCAGGGGTCAGGAACTTGCTTGCCAAAAGAAAGAAAAAGAGAAAGCAGGGAAGTTACGATGTCTTTCATTTCCTCAGGGCATCTCAAAGCCTTTAGAACAGTTGTAATGGCGGCAACAGCAGCTAATATGTGCACAGCAAGCTCCCACACGGGAGTGTAATGATGGGAAGACAATTAGCAATGCTCCTTGAGCATTATTGTTCAGGACACCATCTCTCCTGCTCTTTTTGCAAAGTAGTGTCACAGGATTGATCAAATCCACCCTGAGAGGGATTATCAGGGCGTAGGCTTAACACATTCCACTAGACAGCACCTTTGACAATGTGGCAGTCCCTCAGTACTGCACTGGAACATCAGTCCGGATTACGGGCTCAAGTCTCTGGAGTGGGACCTGAACCCACAATCTTCGGACTGTAAATTTAGAGTCGTGCTCACTGAGCCACCACTAGCACACTAAATATTAGGAGAGCAGAACTTTAATTCTCCCTGATAAGTGAGAAAGAGCTGGAGCAGGTCAAATGGAACAGCGACATTCCTTCTCCATTCCCTATTTTAGTGTTTTCACAATGAATGACGTTCCCAATGGCCTCATTGTCAAAAGCAAATCAAGGCTCAGCGAGGTACATGGAACCCTACTGCCATTTTAACCCATTCGCTACTATGCCCTCCACCACAATCACCACCCAGGTTTAAAAAGGGGGCAGCGAATAGGCGTTCCTGAAAATAAGGTGTTAACCTGGCAAGTGCTACAACACAGGACTCCATTCATGCTAAACAGTGGAAGCAATGTGCTGTAGACAGAGGCAAGCAACCCCACGGCCAATTGACTAGGTTGAAACTTTGCAGCTCTGCCACATCCAGCCGTGAATGGTGGTGGACAATTAAACAATTTGCAACCATCTTCAGATAGAAGTGGATGATCCATCTTGGTCTCCTCCAGAGGTTCACTGATGTCAGTCTTCAGCCAATTAAATTCACTCCATGTGACATCTAGAAACGGCTGAAGGCGCTGGATGCTGCAAAGGCAATGGGTCGTGACAAATGTCTGGCAATAGTACTGAAGGATTATACTCCAAAACTTGCCATGCCCCTAGCCAAGCTGTCCCATTACAGCTACAACCCTGTCATCTATCTGTAAATGGAAAATTGGCCAGGTATATTCTCCACACAGAAAGCAGGACAATTCCAACCTCACCAATGAGCACACAATCAGTCTACACTCGATTATCAGCAAAATTATAATATGGGTCGAACATGCTTCAAGGTAGCCGATGGACCCTTTTACTCATTTCAGTTTCAAGCGAATTGCTGGTACAAGATCTCAGCTTTAAGGAGCAGAAAATCTGAAGACGTTTGCTTGTTGGGAGAAAGCATAACGGTGACAGCTGTTGTGAGCATGCATTCCAGAAGGATTTCTCACTGCCAGATTCTGCCTCTTCCCACCATTTTCAAGTCCACCGTTCCCTCAAATATTTTTCTACATTTCAGTGTCGATCGCTCAGCCTCTCTGGGGCCCTCTGAAAGACTGCAAACATTAATCATTAAAGTGCTCACACAGCCCTAAACCCTGCCCATTCCCCACCCACACAGGCATGGGGCACAGAGCAACAGGTAACCTTGGAAAATAAGGCGAGCGAGAGAGGGCAAACCCCCCTACACCTGCCGCCACTGAAACCTCAAGTTCTAGATCTGACAAATGATTCTCTTCGAGGGTTTGGAATCCTTAGAGACTGAGGTGAAGAACTGATGACGAGGAAGAGTCTGAGAGATAACTGAGGGAATGGTGCTGGTCTATAATATGAGCTGGTGGGAACAAGGGGTCTTGGTGTGATTTGGTCCTTTCAGCTCTGTGAATCACAGAGTTTACAGTGCAGAAGGAGGCCATTCGGCCCATCAAGTCTGCACTAGCTCTTGGAAAGAGCACCCTACTTAAGCCCACACATCCACCCTATCCCTGTAACCCAGCAACCCCACCTAACCTAAGGGCAATTTACATGGCCAATCCACCTAACCTGCATACCTTTGGACATCCACCTAACTTGCCAATCTGTGCTCACTTCCTTTGGTCCAAAAGGATTATGGTGGGCTAAATCTGTGTCAGCCTTGGCTCAACAGGTTAGCACTCTGAGGAAACCCTTGCTCAGAAGAGACTTACTTGGAGGAAGTCGTCCTCATTGAACAAAGAACAAAGAAAAATACAGCACAGGGACAGGCCCTTCGGCCCTCCAAGCCCGCGCCGACCATGCTGCCCGTCTAATCTAACATCTTCTACACTTCCGGGGTGCGTACCCCTCTATTCCCATCCTATTCATGTATTTGTTAAGATGCCCCTTAAATGTCACTATCGCCCCTGCTTCCACCACCTCCTCCGGCAGCGAGTTCCAGACACCCACTACCCTCTGTGTAAAAAAACTTGCCTCGTACATCTCCTCTAAACCTTGCCACCTCGCACCTTAAACCTATGCCCCCTAGTAATTGACCGCTCTACCCTGGGAAAAATTCTCTGACTATCCGCTCTGTCTATGCCCCTCGTAGTTTTGTTGACCTCTATCAGGTCGTCGGTCAACCTCCGTCGCTCCAGTGAGAAAGGGATAGAATTCTTTGAGGACACCGCAGGTAAGAAGAGGCCCAGAAAAGGAGCCTGAGAAAAGAATGCCAGCGACCTAGAGTGCAAGGACTGACCCCACCTCCCGGAAACACCGATCAAGTGCGCAGCTGAAGATGTGGCTCTCGGATCGGCCCTGCAAGAACCCATGACCAGTAACACAGAGTTTTTTTAGGTGGACATACTTGTTAGTGAGGGAGTGCCAAAGAAAGATCTCCTAGCATGCTAAACCAACATTCTATCTGTCCCCTCAGAGGACCCCATCACTACTTCATAAAAGAGCAGGGGAGTTTTCCCCAGCGTCCTCGCCGAGATTCATCCTTTACCAGGCATGACTGAAAAAAAATGATGTTGCTGTTTCCTAATGCTACTCAGCTTCAGGTCTCCTGTTTAAATGTCCTTTAATCAGCTGTCCTCCTCAAAACCTGCAGCTTCAATTGACCTCGGCTGATTTGATTTTTGTTTTGTTGACGGAGCAAGTCTTTGCTTTTCGTGTGAGAGGTGCTGAGCACAGCAGGCACCCGCTTTAATCCAATCACTCTGCCAGGCAGGCCCGCTGCAAGTTCAAAACCTTTCACCTGGTCCTGTTCCAGTTCAAGTGTTTCTGCTTTCCTGCCACAACATCTGGTTCTTGCCGTTTTGAATTAAGGCCAGTGAGGGTTGCCCCTCTCCAGCTGTCCCATTTCATACAGACCATTCTGACATGAAAACGAGAAGTGCAAGTAACCACACACAAAATTCACAAGCCAAAAAGACACAGCTAATTTCCCGATACTACGAACAACACAGTGTGAGGTGATCAGAAGAATGTTGAGCCCAAATAATTCACTTCCAAATATTCCCACATCGGAACTGTTGAGCGAATCTCATCAAAGAGAGGCAGCGTTTTGCATTCCATCTTCGAATCAGACAATGGTACAACACAGAAGCAGGCCATTCAGCCCATCAGTCCTGTGAAAGCTCTTTGAAAGATCTATGCAATTAATTCTACTCCCTTATTCTTTTCCCAAGGCCCCGTACCTTTATCCCATCAAATATTTGTCCAATTCCTTTTAAAAGTTACCTTTGAATTTGGGTCCACTGCCCCCCCCCCCCCCCCCCCCCAACACCACATTCAGATCACAATTCTCCACATAAGAAGAAAAAAGTGTCCTCATAAGGTGTATCACCTTAAATCTGTTCTCTGGACACCAACACTTCTTCATTGGAGGTCTAGCAGCATTTGGGGTTCCAAAGAGTCACATTGAGTTTGAAATGTTAACTCTGTTTCTCTCTCCACAGATGCTGCCAGACCTGCTGAGTTTTTTCCCACCATTTTCAGATTTCCAGCATCCGTACTATTTTAACTTCTACCGGAAACAGTTTCCCCTTATTTACTGTCCCAGGACTCTTCATGATTTTAACACTTTGATCAAATCTTCTCACAATTTTTTGCTCTGAACAACTCCATTTTTCCCAGACCTTTACATTACAACAGCTGGAGCTGCATCATGTCGCTGAGCGCCATTTTAAACTCACTGAGATATAGTCATTGTTCCCCTCTCACATTCAATTCCATTCAAAGGGACTGGCGTGGAGGACCAACCCAATGTAGTTTTATTTCCGACCCCTGCTGTTTTGCCGTGAGCTTCCCCCACAATCATAGAATCATGGAATCCCTACAGTGCAGAAGGAGGGCATTCGGCCCATCAAGTCTGCACCGACCCTTTGGAAGGGCACCCTACATAGGCCCCATTCCCATGCCCTAGCCCCTTAATCCTTTGGACACTAAGGGGCAATTTAGCACGGCCAATCCACCCAACTTGCACATCTTTTGGTGTGGGAAGAAACCAGAGCACCCGGAGGAAACCTAAGCAGACGCAGGGAGAACGTACAAACTCCACACAAACAGTCATCCAAAGCAGGAATTGAACCCAGGTCCCTGGCACTGCGAGGCAGCAGTGCTAGCCACTGTGTCACCTTGCTGTCCCCTACTGTGCCACCAATACCCAGACAAAGTCAACAGTTTATTCAACTAAAAGCTCTGAAAGACTAAAATTCAACTAAAAGTACTTTACAGTTTTAATGCTGGGTTAAAAAATTACACTCATGGAGCTGAGCGTTGTCATGCCAACGAGATGCAGCCCAGTCACATCTAGAAGGTTGGACAGTATCTAACTGAGGTTTATCTATTGAACAGCTGAGCCACGTGCTCTTGGTAAGTTTTTAAAAATAAATTTACAGTACCCAGTTCTTTTTTTTTCCAATTAAGGGACAATTTAGCGTGGCCAATCCGCCTACCCTGTACATCTTTGGATTGTGGGGGTGAAACCCACTCAAACACGGGGAGAATGTGCAAACTCCACACGGATAGTGACCTGGGGCCGGGCTGCTCTCTGTTAAGTTAACTGATCTTACCCAGGGCAGCGTTGGGCTGTCCAAATGACCTCAGGATTAGAGAGGAGCATAAACAGGGCTCCTTCTCCTGATCACTGTCTGGTGACCGTCCTGGATGTGGATATTGGGTGAGGACGGTCTTAGATTTGGCCGTTGTGATCTCCACTATCAAATACTCTGACAACACTGTTTTGCTCACATAGAAATGATGAGTTATTGGAGCATGCTTGGCACCTTAGCAACTATGCTCTGGCAGTGAGGCAAATTGGCCTTTGGCAGCAGCATGCAATGGGCTCTAAAAGAATCCACAGTCAGTTTGAACCCACTCCCAGTGTTCTTTCATATTTCAGCCAATGGTTTAGAACAGGAGGCCCATTCAATGGACCCCGTTTCCCACTACTGGCAAAGACCAATTTCACTCCCAATGTTATCTGCTCAATTGAGGGGCATAAGAGAGAGGGAGATGTAATGAATATTTAGCACCGTGAAGGTCCAGGTAATAGGATGGGCATGATTCTGCCCTCACCCTGTGTGAACTGCAGGCTGTATAAACACACTGTGCAGTTTGTAGTTATAGGAACAGAAGCTGCTGATATTTCTTCCTGAAACAGAGCGTTGGACAACTGGTGTAATCATAAAACCTAAAGAACCTCCACTCACACACTTTGATGTTGCTTATTCACCAAATGTGCACATCACTAGATAAGCATATAGCTGGTCAAAGATTGAATCTCAATGGGCCAAATCCCATCAGATCAACTCCCACAGTACAGAATCCCAATGGATTTAAACCCCCTTCCCATTCACTCCCATAATACACAATCCCAATGGATTTAAACCCCCTTCCCATTCACTTACATAATACACAATCCCAATGGATTTAAACCCCCTTCCCATTCACTCCCACAGTACAGAATCCCAATGGATTTAAATCCCCTTCCCATTCACTCCCAGAGTACAGAATCCCAATGGATTTAAACCCCCTTCACATTCACTCCCCCAGTACAGAATCCCAATGGATTTAAACCCCCTTCCCATTCACTCCCATAATACAGAATCCCAATGGATTTAAACCCCCTTCCCATTCACTCCCACAGTACAGAATCCCAATGGATTTAAACCACCTTCCCATTCACTCCCATAATACAGAATCCCAATGGATTTAAACCCCCTTCCCATTCACTCCCACAGTACAGAATCCCAATGGATTTAAACCCCCTTCCCATTCACTCCCATAATATGCAATCCCAATGGATTTATACCCCCTTCCCATTCACTTCCATAATACACAATCCCAATGGATTTAAACCCCCTTCCCATTCACTTCCACAGTAAGAATCCCAATGGATTTAAACCCCCTTCCCATTCACTCCCACAGTACAGAATCCCAATGGGTTAAACCCCCTTCCCATTCACTCCCACAGTACAGAATCCCAATGGATTTAAACCCCCTTCCCATTCACTCCCACAGTACAGAATCCCAATGGATTTAAACCCCCTTCCCATTCACTCCCACAGTACAGAATCCCAATGGATCTAAACCCCCTTCCCATTCACTCCCATAATACACAATCCCAATGGATTTAAACCCCCTTCCCATTCACTCCCACAGTACACAATCCCAATGGATTTAAACCCCCTTCCCATTCACTCCCATAATACACAATCCCAATGGATTTATACCCCCTTCCCATTCACTTCCATAATACACAATCCCAATGGATTTAAACCCCCTTCCCATTCACTCCCACAGTATACAATCCCAATGGATTTAAACCCCCTTCCCATTCACTCCCAGAGTACAGAATCCCAATGGATTTAAACCCCCTTCCCATTCACTCCCACAGTACAGAATCACAATGGATTTAAACCCCCTTCCCATTCACTCCCACAGTGCAGAATCCCAATGGATTTAAACCCCCTTCCCATTCACTCCAATAATACACAATCCCAATGGATTTAAACCCCCTTCCCATTCACTCCCACAGTACAGAATCGCAATGGATTTAAACCCCCTTCCCATTCACTCCCACAGTACAGAATCCCAATGGATTTAAACCACCTTCCCATTCACTCCCATAATACAGAATCCCAATGGATTTAAACCCCCTTCCCATTCACTCCCACAGTACAGAATCCCAATGGATTTAAACCCCCTTCCCATTCACTCCCATAATATGCAATCCCAATGGATTTATACCCCCTTCCCATTCACTCCCACAATACACAATCCCAATGGATTTAAACCCCCTTCCTATTCACTCCTATTATACAGTATCCTACTTCATGGATTAGGAAGTGATTTATAGAAGAAACAGGGAAGAGATTTCATTGTGTACTGTAGGGGGGATTCCTGAAGAGTTGCAAAAACTCAGGAAAATCAAGATAAACAGTGGCAATCGTCCCTAATGTGTAGTAAAGGGATGTTAGCAGTTTGTGTGAAGATAATAACATGATAATGATTGGGTTTACTCCATGCAGGTTCCGCACCCAGCGGATGGGCAATGGAAACTTTTACCTTTGATGTGTTGCCTGATGATAAAAATGAGTCTGGGACCTGGAGATGGGCTTAGCATTGGGACTAGCGTTTAGCCTTTCATTGTTAATATCTTCTGCTTTATGTGAGCAGTACTTCATAGGAAACAGTTTGAATAGGACACGTGAGTGGAGGCAATAAAGTATTGTGGCTTCTCCCTCTGCACTGTCATAACTTTGATGGAAAGATAGAGGTAACCAGGGTGTCTGGAAAGGGTCGGGGTATGGAGCAGGAGGAGCCCTGAGGGCAATGGCCCCATACCTTCCTCATAGCCCTACCCCCAGCATCCCTTACCCTTAAATCTGGGTCCCTTGGTCCTTGAGCAATTGGCTACAGGAAACTCATCATAATCTTGTACGCCTCTATCAGAATCTCCCCTCAATCTCTATTGCTGAGTTGAAAAGAATAATAGGACATTCTGATGAAATAGGGTTGGAGGAGACTCATCAGGAGTGTGACTACCAGCATGGACCTCTGTTGGGCAGAAAGGTCCGCTCCTGTGATATGTCACTCGATGTAACCTGGTGCAACTCAGTGAACTCACCTGGACTCGTGCCTCTGTGAGTTTGGTCCTTTGGGCTAGCTCTTCCCTGGTGTAGATGTCAGGGTAATGGGTCCTCTCGAAGGCTTTCTCCAATTCCTCCAGCTGCTCCGCGGTGAATGTGGTGCGGCTGCGGCGCTGCTTACGTTTCAGTGGGAGATCCGGCTCCGATTCCACATCCGAGGCCCCATCGTCCAGGCGATTGCCTATTGAGTGGTAATATTCAAAAGAAACAGGAATGAATGGGTTTTATAAAGATCGACATGAGCATCTTTCACAATTTCTGATGGGAAGTCGAGCCAAGGACACCTTGAGGGCATAACCAAAGTAACATGGAGTGGTGACCGAGTGAGGGACAGTCCATTACATTATTGTGCTTCCAACCAATCAGACACTATAGATAGAAACTCCTGTCAATGGGACTGCTGTGTTGAGTGACTATCCTCCCTTCACCTCTCATTGAAAAACAAAATAGACAATAGTGAATCAGCAGGTCATTTCCTCACAAATCAAGCCGGGTGTAAAAGAGCCCACTGATTTGTAATCCTGCCCAGGAGAGATTTCACCCCCCATTTCACACATACAGCATATACTATTGACATCTAGTGGTAGAATATAATTACTGCGGCAATGTTTTCTGATTCCACTGCAACTCCTATTGATGTGGCGGTAACCAAGCTATTCTGTACAAGTGCGAATGGAGAAGCCAAACCCTGATCCCAGCTTTCAACCCGGAGCCATGACAGGATCGAGCGTGAATGATCCACAGTGAATGATCCAAGAGAAAGGGTCCACGAACCCCTCTTAGCCAGACCCCATGTGTGACTGTAGAGGTAATTCAAATACTGGAAAGGTTTACAGTTGATATGGAGGTTCTAATGACCAAGGAAATCAGTGGTAGGAAGCAAAAGATTTATTTTACATTTAACAATAATCTGCCCAAGGCAGTAACTACCTACAATCACAGTCCCCATTGGAGCAGCCAACATCCTGGTCCCTGCTCGGGCCGGCTTTTAAGCTCGGTTCTAACGAGCCCCAGCTGGGTGGCCTCCGCCTGGGAGATCAATAATGGGCCTCGTGGGGGTTACGACAGAGGTGCTATTGGATAGCCTGCCAAAACTCCAAGTTTATAAGGACCCAGGAGCGAGGTGCTGCATCCAAGGATAATGAGAAAGTGAGAGTGGAAATTGTGGAGACACTGGCCGGAATTTTCCATCTTCCTTAGACTCAGGTGTGATCCCAGAGGACTGGACAATTGCAAATGTTGCATCCCTGTTCCAAAAAGGATGCAAAGGTAAGCCTAGAAATTACAGGCCAGCCATTTTAACTTTGGTGGTGGAAAAATCTCTAGAAGCAATACCTCAGGACAAAATTAATCATGACGTGGACAAATCAGGGTTAATTAAGGAAAGCCAGCAGAGATTTCTTCGGGGAAAACCATGTTTAACTAACTTGTTGGAGCTTTTTGAAGAGGCAATGGAGAGGGTTGATAAGGGAAATGCAGTTGATGTGGTGCACATGGATTTCCAAAAGACATTTAATACAGTGCCACAGAATAGACTTGCGAGTAAAGTTACAGCTCATGGAATTAAAGGGACAGCGGCAGCATGGATAGACAATTAGCTGAGTGACAAGAAACAGGGAGTATTGATTCATGAATGTTTTCAAACTGGAAGAAGGTTTGTAGTGGAGTTCCCCAGGGATCAGTGTTGGGACCTTTGCTTTACCTTTACATAGCAAAATTTCAAAATTTTCAGATGATACAAAGCTTGGAAGTATTGTGAATTGTGAGGAGGACCATGTGGGACTTGGGAAGGAAATGTAGACAAGTTAGTGGAATAAGTGGACAGGTGAGAGATGAAGCTCAAAGTGGAGAAATAGGAAGTGATTCATTTTGGCAGGACGAACAAGGGGAACATGCCTCCGCCACACTCTCAATTGAAGCATTGAAAAAGGAATTGGGCTGTTATCTGAAAAGGCAGAATGTTCAGGGGTCTGGGGAAAGGCCGGGAGAATGGCATTCGGTGAGTTGCTCATTCAGTGAGCGGGTGCAGACCATGATGGGCCAAATGGCCTCTATCGTTGCTGTAAGAATTCTGTGATTCTGTGGAGAGTATGTCATATCTGAGCCAGGTGCTGCCCTCATGGTGCACACGGATACAATCTGAGTCACACCCCAGGTCACTGACTGGGAGCAGGAAGGGCTTGATGGGGCTGTCCAGCGAAACTCAGTCTAGATTAGATACTGAACCTGGGATCTTTCTGTGCACAATGGTTCGGCATCATTGGACCATCAGAGTGGATCGCAATGCCATCGAAAACATAGAAAATAAGAGCAGGAGTAGGCCATTTGTCTCCTTGAGCATGAGCCACCATTCAATATGACCATGGCACATCCTCAACCTCAACGCCATACTCCCACACTCTGGCCATACCCCTCGAGGCCTTTAGAGCCTGCAAACCTGATCTGTTTCCTTCTCAAATATATTGTGATGTGGCCTCCGCAGCCTTCTGTGGGAGAAAATTCCACAGCTTCATCACCCTCTGAGTGAAGACCTCATCTCAGTCCTCAGTGTCCTACCCCACATCCTGAGATTGTGCCCCATTGTTTTAGACCCCAACCCCAGCCAGACGAAACAGCGTTCCTGCATCCAGCTTGTCCAGTCATTTCAGTATTTTATATGTTTCAATTAGATCCCCTCCCATTCTTCTACATTCCAGTGAAAACAGGCCCAGTCAGCCCAATCTCTCCTCGTACGGCAATCCTGCCACCGCAGGGATCAGCCTGGTGAACCTTTGCTGCACTCCCTCGATGGAAAATAAGGCCTTTCTTAGGTAAGGAAACCAGAACAAAACACAATACTCCAGGCATGGTCTGGCCAAGGATCAGCTGCAGTCAGACATCCATGCTCCAAGGGCTGGTTTAGGTCAGTGGGTTAGGCAGCTGGTTTGTGATGCAGAACAAGGCCAGCAGCGCGGGTTCAATTCCCGTGCCAGCCTCCCCCAACAGGTGCCGGAATGTGGCGACTAGGGGCTTTTCACAGTAACTTCGTATTGTGACAATAAAAGATTATTATTACTCAAGTCCTCTGGCAATGAAGGCCAACATACCATTTGCTTTCTTAACGGCTTGCTGAACCTGCATGCTGGCTTTCAGTGACTGGTGTACAAGGATAGCCAGGTCCCTTTGCACATCGAAATTCCCCAATCTTTGACCATTTAAATAACACTCTGCCATTCTGTTTCTCCATCTGAATTGAATAACTTCGCATTTATTTGTTTTTAAAAAATCATTTGGAGTACCCAATAATTTTTTTTTCCCCAATTAAGGGGAAATTTAGCGTGGCCAATCCACCTATCCTGCCCATCTTTGGGTTGTGGGGGTGAGACCCACGCAGACACGGGGAGAATGTGCAAACTCCATAGGGACTGTGAGCCGGGGCCGGGATCGAACCCGGGTCCTCAGCGCCGTAGGCGGTAGTGCTAACCACTGCGCCACCGTGCAGCCCTTTAACTTCGCATTCATCACTGCATCTGCCATGTATTTGCCCACTCGCTCAACTTGTCTAAATCACCTTGAAGCCTCTTAACATCCTCCTCACCGTTCACATTTCCACCAAGCTTTATGTTATCAACAAACTTGGAAATATTACATTTGGTACTCTTGTGAAAATCATTGATGTTTATTGTGAAAAGCTGGAGCCCAAGTACTGATCCCTGTGGGACCCCACTAAACACCTCCTGTCACTGCGAAAAATATATATCCCAACTCTCTGTTTATGTCTGCCAACCAATCCAAGTCAATATTATACCCTCAATCCCTTGTGCTTTAATTTTGCACCACAACCTCTTATGTGGGACTTTATCAACAGTGTTTCAACTCATTAAATAGTATCATTAAGGTGTTATGTCCTTCACTCCTGTAAATCTCCAAGGGGTTGTGAAATATTTTAGAATTGAACAAGATTGGACGGGTTGAATAAGAAGCTGATGGGGTTAATGTCAGATCCAGCCCTGCAAGGTTGAAGATTATTTCACGCTGTCAGGGACTGGTTGCAGGAAGGTAGCTGTGGGGCTCTTGTGAAGGCCAGTTATGGCCTGCTAACATTTCTCAGCCTCACCAACAGGGTGTTGTAGTTTTTGGTGCGATGCTTGAAGCCTCAACACATGAGTGAGTCATTATGGCTCTCAGGGACGTTTGGAAGAGTAGGCTGTAAATTGCAGTACTTTCTGGATTGTATACAACAAATTCATTTGTCTGTTGTCTCTCCAGACCTGTCCTCTCCTGGGACATACTGAACTCCGCTGGGTTACTCAGTACCTCCTGGGCCCATGTAAGTGACAGTGTGACATTTTTTTAATAACATTTTTATTAAACTTTTAACATTTTATACATAAAAAACAATCAAACAATAGGACATGGATCACCAACCACAGCAAACAAATATATTTTTAAAAGCCCCACCAACAATTAGAACGACCCCCTTCCCATTAGAACACCCCCCTCCCCACCCCCAACAGCTAACAGTGACGAGGGGCTGTATTCTTTGGCACCGCCCACTGCAAGATGGCCACGGCTGGGGAGCTGACCATGTAAAGGTCCAGTGACCTCGGTCAAGAATTCCGGGCGGGCGTGGCCGGAGAATCCCGCCCCAGATCTGCGAAATGTCATATAAATGGACGGCATCGACAGTAGAATCCATCAATCACTCCCCACACTGTGAACTTAACCTTCACGAGGTACAAGGACTCCATCAAATCACCCAGCCACGCTATGGCACTGGGCGGTGTTGCCTGCCTCCAACTCAACAGATTCCGTCACCAAGCCAACAAAGAGGCAAAGGCCAATGCGTCTGCTCCCGCTCCCATCCTCAATGCCGGCTGGTCCAACACCCTAAATATCGCAACTAACGGCCAGGGCTCCGAAGCTACCTCTAAAATCAGCAGTTCATTTGACGGAACGGGACACCACAGCTGCTCCCACACCTGCCCATTCCAAAGCAAACACACATGGAATTCCCCACAGGAGGTTCTACTTAATGATCTGCAGAGGGAAACTTGGCTGATTTTCCACACCCTAACCTGAGGGCTCCTCAACTGCCAAAAATAAGCTAATTAAGAGCTGACTACATATCAAACAGTCCCCTGATTTAAACACCACTGATAGAAATCACCCCTCACTGTAACACTGTGATAGAAATAACACTCCTCACTGTAACACTTAAAGAAATCACACCCCTCACTGTAACATTCTGATAGAAATCACACCCCTCACTGTAACACTGTGATAGAAATCACACCCCTCACTGTAACACTGTGATAGAAATCACACCCCTCACTGTAACACTGTGATAAAAATCACACCCCTCACTGTAACACTGTGATAGAAATCACACCCCTCACTATAACACTGTGATAGAAATCACACCCCTCACTGTAACATTCTGATAGAAATCACCCCTCACTGTAACACTCTGATAGAAATCAGACCCCTCACTGTAACACTGTGATAGAAATCACCCCTCACTGTAACATTCTGATAGAAATCACGCCCTTCACTGTAACACTGTGATAGAAATCACACCCCTCACTGTAACACTGTGATAGAAATCACCCCTCACTGTAACACTGTGATAGAAATCACGCCCTTCACTGTAACACTGTGATAGAAATCACACCCCTCACTGTAACACTGTGATAGAAATCACCCCTCACTGTAACATTCTGATAAAAATCACACCCCTCACTGTAACACTGTGATAGAAATCACACCCCTCACTGTAACACTGTGATAGAAATCACCCCTCACTGTAACATTCTGATAGAAATCACGCCCTTCACTGTAACACTGTGATAGAAATCACACCCCTCACTGCAACACTCTGATAGAAATCACACCCCTCACTGTAACATTCTGATAGAAATCACACCCCTCACTGTAACACTCTGATAGAAATCACCCCTCACTGAAACACTCTGATAGAAATCAGACCCCTCACTGTAACACTGTGATAGAAATCACACCCCTCACTGTAACACTGTGATAGAAATCACACCCCTCACTGTAACACTGTGATAGAAATCACCCCTCACTGTAACATTCTGATAGAAATCACGCCCTTCACTGTAACACTGTGATAGAAATCACACCCCTCACTGTAACACTCTGATAGAAATCACACCCCTCACTGTAACATTCTGATAGAAATCACACCCCTCACTGTAACACTCTGATAGAAATCACCCCTCACTGAAACACTCTGATAGAAATCAGACCCCTCACTGTAACACTATGATAGAAATCACACCCCTCACTGTAACACACTAATAGAAATCACACCCCTCACTGTGATAGAAATAACACCCCTCACTGTAACATTCTGATAGAAATCACACCCCTCACTGTAACACTGTGATAGAAATCACACCCCTCACTGTAACACTCTGACAGAAATCACCCCTCACTGTAACATTCTGATAGAAATCACGCCCCTCGCTGTAACACTCTGATAGAAATCACACCCCTCACTAACTCTCTGATAGAAATCACACCCCTCACTGTAACACTGATAGAAATCACCCCTCACTGTAACACTGTGATAGAAATCACACCCCCCACTGTAACACTCTGATAGAAATCACACCCCTCACTGTAACACTATGATAGAAATCACCCCTCACTGTAACACTCTGATAGAAATCAGACCCCTCACTGTAACACTATGATAGAAATCACACCCCTCACTGTAACACTGTGATAGAAATCACACCCCTCACTGTAACACTGTGATAGAAATCACACCCCTCACTGTAACACTGATATAACACACCCCCCACTGTAACACTGATATAACGCACACCCCCACTGTAACACTGATATAACGCACCCCCCACTGTAACACTGATATAACACACACCCCTCACTGTAACACTGATATAACACACACCTCCACTGTAACACTGATATAACACACACCCCTCACTGCAACACTGATATAACACACACCCCTCACTGTATCACTGATATAACACACACCCCCACTGTAACACTGATATAACACACACCCCTCACTGTAACACTCTGATATAACACACACCCCTCACTGTAGCACTCTGATATAATAAACACCCCTCACTGTAACACTTATATACCACACACACCTCACTGTAACACTGATATAACACACACCTCACTGTAACACTGATATAACACACACCCCTCACTGTAACACTGATATAACACACACACCTCACTGTAACGCTGATATAACACACACCCCTCACTGTACACTCTGATATAACACACACCCCTCACTTGTAACACTTGATATAACCACACACCCTCACTGTAATATACCCCACACCCTCACTGTAACACTCTGATATAACACACACCCCTCACTGTAACACTTCATATACCCCCACACCCCTCACTGTAACACTGATATAACACACCCCCTCACTGTAACACTGATATAACACACACCCCTCATTGTAACACTGATATAACACACACCCCTCGCTGTAACACTGATGTAACACACACCCCTCACTGTAACACTCTGATCTAACACACACCCCTCACTGTAACACTGATATAACACACACCCCTCACTGTAACACTGATATAACACACACCCCTCACTGTAACACTGATATAACACACACCCCTCACTGTAACACTGATATAACACACACCCCTACACGCCTCACTGTAACACTGATATAACACACACCCTCACTGTAACATACACCACACCCCTCACTGTAACACTGATATAACACACACCCCTCACTGTGACACTGATATAACACACACCCCTCACTGTGACACTGATATAACACACACCCCTCACTGTAACACTGATATAACACACACCCCTCACTGTGACACTGATATAACACACACCACTCACTGTAACACTCTGACATAACACACACCCCTCACTGTAACACTCTGATATACCCCCACACCCCTCACTGTAACACTGATATAACACACACCCCTCACTGTGACACTGATATAACACACACCCCTCATTGTAACACTGATATAACACACACCCCTCGCTGTAACACTGATGTAACACACACCCCTCACTGTAACACTCTGATGTAACACACACCCCTCACTGTAACACTGATATAACAGACACCCCCACTGTAACACTGATATAACACACACCCCTCACTGTAACACTGATATAACACACACCCCTCACTGTAACACTGATATAACACACACCCCTCACTGTGACACTGATATAACACACACCCCTCACTGTAACACTGATATAACACACACCCCTCACTGTAACACTGATATAACACACACCCCTCACTGTAACACTGATATAACACACACCCCTCACTGTGACACTGATATAACACACACCACTCACTGTAACACTGATATAACACACACCCCTCACTGTGACACTGATATAACACACACCACTCACTGTAACACTGGTATAACACACACCCCTCACGCCAAGCCACCTACCCTGCACATCTTTGGGTTGTGGGGGCAAAACCCACGCAGACACGGGGAGAATGTGCAAACTCAATCAACAGTGACCCAGAGCCGGGATCGAACCTGGGACCTCGGCGCCGTGAGGCAACAGGGCTAACCCACTGTGCCACCGTGCTGCCCTCCTCTTGACCAAACTTTAACACGCGATCCCCACATCCATCTCCAGGAAGTCAGAGCACCCCGTTACAGTTTGCGTCCATATGACTCTGTTTCAATCTCCACATATGCTGCCAGACCTGTTGAGTTTTCGGTTTATATTTTGGATTTCCAGTATCTGCAGTATTTTGCTTTTATTTTAGTACGCCTGAACTCATTTTGGTATCTGAGGCTGGTCGACCACTGGGCCACTGGCCTGGTGTAACCTGGCACTGCACTGTGACTGACCACCTGAGTAAATTGGCCCATTTGTTTCCTGCTGTGGTTGAACCCAACTCGGCTCCCCTTTGACATTCTTCGGAAAGCAGCGTGAAATCTCCAATAATCAGATCCCTCTGCTGCTTGCCAAAGAAGTCCAGAGGAAGCCAAAAGAAAATTAGAAGTGAGGAGGCAAAGGGGTTAGAGCCTCGAGGATTAGGCCGAAATATATAAGCAAAGGCCTTTCAAGGGCTTAAAATGTAACCGTTCTTCCAATTCAATTTGATAGCGGCAGGGAAGCTGTAAACAATGTTTGCAGGTGTGATGTGGTCATTTGTGTGGAGTCTGCGAGAGTGGAAAAATTGCAGCTTTGTGATGCAGTCTACCATGAACAAATGTGTAAATTAGTGAGTAGAAGTCAAACAGCCAGGGCACATTCTCCAATAATAAATCCAAACAAGCCCAAGAGTCATTAGAGGAACGTCTTTGCTCAAGGAGTTTTGTGCGGTTAGGATTACGGAAAAATACATCTCTTGGTGAATTGAGGTGGGAGGGGGAGTCGGGGGAGTGAGGGGGGGGGGGAGCGGAAATTGGGACCAAGATATGGAGCGAATCAGCAATCGGCCGTGAAGTTTAATTAAACAAGGTGTTAAGGGATTAGGTGAAACCTGTCATTAAGACCCACTCAGGGGCTCCTCAGGACTGAGAGATGCTGTTTTACTTTGGAGAGGGAGCTGTGGACAGTTGGAGACATGGGGATGCATTAATGAAATCAAATTGTACAACAGCCCCTTGTAACATCATCACTGTGTCGGGTTTTGTTCTCTCAGGATGACAGCGATCAGTGCTGCCCTTAACATGGCCTGACGAAGCTCTGGGGCCCAGGCACCCCCCCCCCCCCCCCCCCCCCCCCCCCCTGAGACAATGTCTCACATTTCACAGCCAATGCAGTGTATGATCTCAGGGGGCTCCCGTAACTCTGATCCAAAGGCTTGCACTTCTATCGCGTCTTTCCGGACCACAGAACATCCGAAAGTGTTTTCGAATTAACGTTGAAGTCTAGTCACTACAAATGTGGCGGCCACTTTGTGCACAGCAAGATCCCGCAAACAGCAAAGAGATAATTGAGCAGAATAACCTGTTTGTGTGATGTTGATTGAGGGATAAATATTGGCTAGGACACCAGGGGCTGAATTGTACAGCTGGTGTAGTTGAAAGGAGGAGGGGGGGAGGGGGGGGGGGGGGGGGGAATGGGCTGGTAAAATAAAACGAGTGGCCTGCCCACCACTTTCCTGCCCACCCCTGACCTGTCTCTCATATTACTGTGGCGGGTAAGGCGTCAGACAGCCCCGGGGCACTTTGAGGCCTTTAAGTGATGAATGAATGTGAGCAGGGCAGTCCTGCAGCTTTCGCTATGTGGGCTGCTGTGGGGCGGGTGGGAGGGCGACATCCTCAGGCATCTTTTGTCTCCATCGGAGGCACCACCTGCCCAAGATCACAGCCTCCCACAATGGTGCCCAAAACAAGGCCATGGCACTCCTCTGGGGGCTGCTTGAACTCCCAGAAGTGACCACTACTCGATTCTGACCACCCTGGGACTACAGAGCTGCCGGCTAATCAGATTGACCAGTATCCTAATATCATAGAATTATCATAGAATTTACAGTGCAGAAGGAGGCCACTCGGCCCATCGAGTCTGCACCGGCTCCTGGAAAGAGCACCCTACCCAAGGTCAACACCTCCACCCTATCCCCATAACCCAGTAACTCCACCCAACACTAAGGGCAATTTTAGACACTAAGGGCAATTTAGCATGGCCAATCCACCTAACCTGCACATCTTTGGACTGTGGGAGGAAACCGGAGCACCCGGAGGAAACCCACGCACACAAGGGGAGGATGTGCAGACTCCGCACAGACAGTGACCCAAGCCGGAATCGAACCTGGGACCATGGAGCTGTGAAGCAATTGTGCTAACCACTATGCTACCGTGCTGCCCACAGGGTGGGATTTCCTCCCAGATGGGACGGGGGGGATGTTTACCTCTGACTCCAAAAACAATTCCCCCCATCATAATATCGCCGTGGGCAGCTGGTTTTCAGTGGGTGGGCATCTTCTTGTCAGGCATCTTCTGTAGCCACCCAAGAGGACAACTTTAACATCGCATCCCATAGATGGCACCTGCAGCAGTGCAGCAATCCCTCAGCGCTGCCATGGAATATTACATTGTGGAGTGGGGCTTGAACCTAGAAGTTTCTGACTTCAAGGTGGGAATGCTACCAACTGAGCCAGGGCTGATCCAGATGTCTGCAAGAGTGATGGCTGAACTGCGAGTGGGCCAAAGGCCAGGGTCAGACGTGGCAACCAGATCAATGGCTCTGCGGTCAAACCACCTCGGATCACTGCTTCTCTGCCCAAGCCTGACCCGCGTGTGTGGACACTTGGACATCCATTGGAGTATTGGCCAAGCAGGGAAGTGGCTCTGGTTCATGGGAAACTCCTGACGTCTTGGACTGGACTCAGGTTAGACTCAGTCCATCCACACGAACCTGCCTTCCATCCAGTGACTCCATCTACACCTCCCGCTGCCTGGGGAAAGCGGGCAGCATAATCAAAGACCCCTCCCACCCGGCTGACTCACTCTTCCAACTTCGTCCATTGGGCAGGAGACACAAAAGTCTGAGAACACGCACGAACAGACTCAAAAACAGCTTCTTCCCCACCATCACCAGACTCCTAAATGACCCTCTTATGGACTGACCTCATTGACAACTACACCCTGTATGCTTCATCCGATGCCGGTGTTTATGTAGTTACATTGTGTACCTTGTGTTGCCCTATTATATATTTTCTTTTCTTTTCTTGTATTTAATGATCTGTTGAGCTGCTCACAGAAAAATACCTTTCACTGAACCTCGGTACACGTAAACAAAATCCAAAAAACAAAATCTAAATGGGGTGGAAACGGGTCTTAGGTGGAGGAACAAAATGGGTGACATCAGATAAGGCACAAGTTGCCCTTGTGACTTCAATAGACAGAAATGTGTTTAGTTCCATCGTCGTGTTAAAAACAGGATACAGGGACACTGAAGAAGGCGAAACAATAATTGGCCAGAATAATGCCAGAACTGAGAAATTATACCGATTAGGAACGATTGGAAAGACTGTGGAATATCCTCTGGTAGAGACAGTCTGACCTAATAGAAATCTTTAAGGCTGTGAGAGGGTTTGGTTGGTTAGATATGAAGATGTTTCTACTTGTGGGGGCGACCAGATCGAGAGGCTATAAATATAATAAATTAAATGGAGAATTCAGCAGATTGGTGGTCATCTGACGAGTAAGGGGGAATATGGAACTCGCGACAGTGTGAAGTAGTAAATAGTGTGGGTGCTCTGAAGAAGACGTTCGATAAACAGGGAAGGTTAAACGAATAGAAGATGATGCTGCCAGGTTGAAATGATGTCCAGCAGGTGGAGACTGTGTGGAGCATAGACACTAGCATGAATCTGCAGGGCTGAATGGCCAGTTTGCTGTAAATAGTTTGTAAATTTTATGCAATCGAACAAATCTTGTAAGAACAATCAAAGTCCAAGAGATATTTCTGCCCCACTGACCTCCCTCTGCAATCCAATTCTTGGACTTGTGTTCCTATTGGGTAATTCTGCACCAGAGGATTTTAAATCACCTTGTTTACTGGAAAGGACGCAATTCTGTACAACAGCCAGAATTCTCCAGCTCCGTCTCTGCTTTGTAATGAGCTACTTATCACACGGCTTAGAACCCTTCAAATGACCATATCATCCCCAAATAGTGAAGAGAGAGACCTGGGAAGAGTTCCAGTTGTGGGTCACAATCCAACCTATGGAAGCCAGGGTGAGAGAGATCAGGCACAGCCGTGAACCTCTTCATGGTCCAACAGCTCACTACCAGAGCTCACATATAAAGAGTGGCCACTTGGGCAAGCAGTCAGTGGGTGGCTAATGCCCAGTGAGGGAGGCAAGCTTTGAAAAGGAGAAAATTGCAGAATGAAAATTGTAAAATCTAAATTAAGGGAAAAAAGGAGTTAAGTCGATTCAGAGTGTGTGGATGATGGAGCTCCCACTCTGCCCTGTTCAGCAACAGATGAAATGTCCATAAAACTTGGCATTTCACGTGTTCAAATCCTTTCTCTTTGCTCGTGTCTGACCTTGCAGTGGGCCCAGAGCTAGTGGGGCCTCAACAGTCCCTCTCCACATCTGTGAAATCTATTCTCGGCCTTCACTCTGTATTTCATTGCTGCAGGACATTGGCAGCCAGGAGAACTGCTCGGGGAGTGGACAGAAAGGGATGGAATGCAGACAGACTTGGGAGAAAGAGAGAGAGTGATAGGGAGACAGACAGACAGAGACAGGTACACAGAGAGAGACAGATACAGAGAGAGACAGATACAGAGAGAGACAGATACAGAGAGAGACAGATACAGAGAGAGACAGTCAGAGAGAGAGAGAGAGACACACAGACAGACATAGACAGAAGGATAGGGAGAGAGACAGACAGACACACGCAGAGAAAGAGACAGAAAGAGAGGGAGAGGCAGACACAGAGACAGACAGAAAGAAAGGAAGAGCTATACACAGAGAAACAGTCATAGGCAGAGAGAGAATAACAGGGACAGAGAGAGACAGAAGTACATAGACTGACAAAGAGAGATACAGACACAGAGAAATAGGTATAGACAAATAAAGAGAGCCATATAGACAGACGGGACAAGAAGCAGGTAGAGACAAGCACAGAGATAGAATAAAGAGAAAGACAGAAACAGAGAGAGAGACACAGAAGCAGATAAACACTGAGAAACACAGACAGAGAGATAGAGACAGAGAAAGGGAGGGAAAGAGTGACGGAGACAAAGAGCGAGAGATAGAGAGAAGCGGGGTCATAGACAGAGGGGGACCAACAAGCAGAGAGACAGAGACAGAACAGGAACAACTGCGGTTTCTGCAATTTGCTTCTTTATTGTTTCCTAACTGGAGAAAACATTACCTCCATTAGGTAGAAAAAAGTTCTGTTTCCGAATCATTCCGTATTAACCCTGAACACAAACTCTCAAAAACATCTACAAGATGAAGCCCTAATTTTGGGCGGTTAAAATCGCTTCAGAAACCCACAGTGGTTTTTTTTTTTTTGGAAATTTCAGGAACAGTATAAATTATTTCTTTTTCCGAGCCCAAGTGAATGAAAACGCTCAAGCCTTTTATTTTTTCACTGATAATAGTTTCTTTTGAAGGATGGGGAATCAAGGCCTTCAACTGAGCAGTTGGACCTCCTCCCTTTTAGCACACAAAAACCTGGCACCATTTGGCTTTTAATAGCTCTTGTCATGTGTGCTGTGTGCACTCTGATTTTTTTGTCTCACCTAGGACAAAACAGAGGCCTGAGGACCCTTTCAACGCTCTGCGGCCTGCACCTTAGGGGTCCATTAGTGAGAGAATACAGCACTGACAAACCCGTGCAGCCCAATGTGATATCTATAAACGCTGACATATTTACTCGATGTGGTGCTCTGTGAAGGAAGGTGCTGGCTGAATATTAAAACATTAAGCAGCAGGGGGTGGGATCACAGGGTCTCAGGCTGTTTCAGGCCTAACAAAGGTACCTGCTTTTCAGGCCTAGTAGCTAAGACAAGCTGTCATTATGACTGGCTCAGAAACCCTATTCACATTTCCAGCCTATCCATTGATTTGTTTTTTTTTGTTGATTTTTTTTTCTCCAGTTTTTGAGGGTGGGGGATGTCGGTGAGGGCGAGGCACGAAAGTTTAAAATGACGCTGTGAACTTATTTTTCCACACTGGTAATCAGGCTGAGGTTTTAACCCTTTGTCAGCAGGGCCGTGCTGGGCTGGCAGATCCAGAACCAAATGGCTACAGGTGTCTCGATTGGTCAGGGGTCAGTCTGGTTGTTACGTTGGTGTAAGCAGGTCGGAATGAATACAAACTCTGACCACATCCGCCCCCCCCCCCCCCCCCCACCCCACCACACTGCCACACCCCTGCCAGTTCTCTTTTCCATCAACTCCTCCCTTACCATCACTAACATATTGGCACAACTGTGAAGAGTCAAATTTGCAGCAGTTTGCAGGCGATGCTGAGACAATTAGATGACGGCCCTTGCACAAATATTTCACAGCTCATTTGTCCCCCCCCCCCCACACCACCTCAGGTTTAATTTGTTTTGCTCCACCACCACCACCCCCGCCACAAAGGCTCACTGACTGTGCCTCAGGATTGGTGTCTGGGCTCCCACCTCTTACCTCCCGACCTGGGCAAGTCCAGCTGGGAAGATGACATGGAAATTACCACAGAGCCAGACAGGCCGTTTGGCCAATGCTAGTGTTTCCATTCCTGACAAACCTCCTTCCATCTCACTTTCCTCTCAACTCATCAGTATATCCTTCTATTCCTTCTCCTCCATGAACTTATTTAGCTGACTCATAATTGGATTGTTTTCCCATTGGCCTCGGTAGCCAGCTCCATAATCTCACTCTGGGTAAAGAAGTTTCTCCTGAATCCCCGACTGGATTTATTGGTGCCTAAATTATATTTATGGCCCCTAACTTTGGTCTCATCTGCAAGTGGAAATATTTGATTACCCTGTCAAACCCTTCCATAAATACAAAGGCCTCCTCAGTCTCTTATCTGGATGAAGAATTTGAGCCTGTTCAATCTTTCCTGATAGGTATAAGCTCGCAGTTCTGGTCACATTCTAGTCAATTTTGTTTTGCACCCTCGCTATTCGCCATCATATCCTGTTGATAACGTGGAGACCACATTGAGAGTATTGCAAAAGTGATCGAACCAAGGTTCCAGACAAGTGTAACATAACTTCACTGTTATCAATTCTCTTCGAAATGAAACCGCCTTGCTTTATTTAATGACCTGTTAACCTGTGTGTGCGTGAAACCTGCACTTTAACACTGTTTACCACGGTACCCCCCAAATCCCCAGCTCCTCTCTACCTATTTAGAGTGAGCCTTAAGAGAAGCTTCTTTCAGTGAGTTAACAAAGGCATGATCGGCTAAATGTTCATGTCCAGTACTGTAAAAATATATGAACCCTAAATACCTACCAACACCCCCCCCCCCCCCCCACCCCCCGCCAAAAACAAAACAGGCCGGTCTTTTAAATGTGTTTGGATAGATTTAAATTTCATCTACGTTGAAACTTGCGTCTGCATGCATGTTCAGATATTTGAGTGTCTACACCCACTGTCCTTGTGGTGATTTACAGATAGATTAGATTACTATACCCATCGCTGCCAGTGCTGAGGCACTGCTATTCCCATTCATCTCTTTATTACCCAATGTTTTCTTTCTGTGTATCGTTATATCCTGAGCAGACATTAACCACACGGCTGCTATCCACACCAAATTCCATTCACAGTCCAGACGCATTGAACAAGCTGAGAATGTTGTCAATGAGCCTGAAGGATTTAGCACGGAGATCAAAACTACAGCCCCGCTCAATCTCATCAGGGACAGCGAGCGGAGTACAGAAGTTAATGTTTGTATATCCTGGAATAAGGAGGGAAAAGAAAACTAGGTTTCTGATCAGTATCTGTGTGTAAGTGAATGTGAGTGTGTGTGTATGTGAGTGAATATGTGTGTGTGTGTGATTGTGAGTGTGTGTGATTGGATGTGTGTGTGTAAGTGAATGTGAGTGTGTGTGTGAGCGAATATGTGTGTGTGTGTGTGTGTGTGTGATTGGATGTGAGTGTGTGATTGGATGTGAGTGTGTGATTGGATGTGAGTGTGTGATTGGATGTGAGTGTGTGATTGGATGTGAGAATTTGTGTGTGAGGGAATGTGTGTGTCATTGAATGTGTGTAAGTGAGTGAATGTGTCTGTGTGTGTAAGTGAGTGTGTGTGATTGGATGCGAGTGTGTGATTGGATGCGCGTGTGTGATTGGATGCGAGTGTGTGATTCGATGTGCGAGTGTGAGATTGAATATGTTACTGAATGTGTGTGTCATTGAATGTGTGTAAGTGAGTGAATGTGGCTGTGTGTGTGAGTGAATGTGGCTGTGTGTGTGAGTGAATGTGGCTGTGTGTGTGAGTGAATGTGTCTGTGTGTGTGAGTGAATGTGTCTGTGTGTGAGTGAATGTGTCTGTGAGTGAATGTGAGAGTGTGTCATTCAATATGTGAGTGTGTGCGCAATTGAATGTGATGAATGTAAGAAATTGTTATATATTTGTTGCAGTAACATTATTAAAAAATGGGTTTAAGATGGATACAGCCAATATGTCTGCTAAATCTGTGTTTGAGGGGAAGTAAATGTGTAGTAATAATTGATTTTAACCATTTACTTGTTTACAGATAGCGGGCTAATGGAATATTGTTTTAGGGACTGGAGCATCCCTGGGGTTTGACGAGAAAGATGCAGAAACCTTTTTTAAAAAATCTCATTCGAGAAAGTAGCTAACAATTGAATTGGCCAAAAACCATGTGGCTATTATCGGGGCAATCAGAATTGGTCGGTAGAGCGAGTGACGTGTTTGCATCATTGTCAGATGAGATATCTAGGGATTATGATGAAGTGAGAAATGCCATTTTGAGCACATATGAACTTATGCCAGAAGCCTATAGACAAATTTAGAAATCTAAGAAAAGATTCGGGTCAAATGAATATAGAATTTGAAAGAATTAAACAAAATAATTTTAGTAGGTGGATAAGAGCATTCAAATAAATCTAACGTATAGAGCTCTTAGGAAAATGATTATTCTGGAGGAATTTAAAGATTCACTTCCTGTAGTAGTGAGAACTCACGTGAAAGGTCAAAGGGTGAAAACTGCTAGATGGCAGCAGAGATGGAAGATGATTTTGAATTAGTTCATAAATCAAGGTTTGGTTTTCTACATCTTCAGTCTCTGAAAGACAGAAACTGGGGAAATCCACAGCTGGTCAAGGCAAAGGAGGTCTAGTTGGAGATATTAAAGAGAATTTATCTCAGGTTACAAAGGAAACTTGTGAGGGTAGAAGAGAGACAGGAAAACATTTTTAACATTGTAATAAAGTTGGATATGCAAAGTTGCAGGGTTGGCAGTTTAAGAAAAGTACTAGGAAGATATACTCTTTAAAACAGGATAAGCCAGTGGGGTTTATTAAAGTTTATTAAACCTGAAGAGGTGCAAATGTATGTACAGCCTTGTCAGAGGTTGGTTGATTAGCATGTGTCAGCTCTGTTCAAAGATTTTATTTGTATGGGTAAGGTTTACTCAAGTGTATAAGGTGGAGTAGGTAAGAAAGTTAAAACATTAAGAGATACAGCAGCAAGTCCATCTTTAATGGTGAGAGATGAGGAGATATTAGTTCAGAAGATGTATTGCCAGAAAAGGTGGTAATATGTGGGATTAATGGTTAAGTGAGTAATATTATATCTTGTACGGTAAGGTTAGAGAATCCGGTGGAAAGTGAAGTAGTGGTCGAAGTTTGTTTTTATAAATTTAGAGTACCCAATTCAGTTTTTCCAATTAAGGGGCAATTTGGCGTGGCCAATCCACCGAACCTGCACATCTTTGGGTTGTGGGAGTGAAACCCACGCAAACACGGGGAGAATGTGAAAACTCCACATGGACAGTGACCCAGAGCCGGGATCGAACCTGGGACCTCGTGAGGCAGCAATGCTAACCACTGCACCACCCTGCTGCCCCTGGTGGTCGGGGTTAATAGAGAAATGGGCAGCATGCTGACCCAGTGGTTAGCACTGCTGCCTAAGGAGCTGAGGAACCGGGTTCGATCCCAGCTCCGGGTCACTGTCCGTGTGGAGTTTGCACATGCTCCCCGTGTCTGCGTGGGTTTCACCCCCACACCCCAAAGATATGCAGGTTAGGTGGATTGGCCACTCTAAATTAGCCCTTAATTAGAAAAAAGGTTTTTTTTAAATAATGAAGAAATTCATGGTGTAGACATGGCCGGAGTTCTCTGACCACTGGGATTCCGTTTCCTGCTGGTGACACACCCCTGCCATGGCGTCAACAGGAAATCGGCAAGTGGCAAGAAGAGCGAATCTTGCCACCAATGAACAGTGTTGCACCAAAAAACATGTGGTTGGGAGACCAGAGAATCCCACGTGTGACCTTTGCTGTGCTGTGTGTTGACAGAAACATCAGGCAAGGACAGGGTCAGCTTCAGCTCTAAGAGTAAATACTGGAAATTCTCAGCAGATCTGTGAGGAGCGAAAAGAGCTAACGTTTCGAATCCAGATGACACTTTGCCAAAACTTTGTCCGTTTTAACTATGATGGCTTCAATGGTTGAGTAGCTGTCAGGTACTGTCTAGATACGCACATGCATTTGTACAGGATTTTTGAAGCAGTAAAAGTTCCAATGTGCTTCACAGGAGGACGTAATTTATCATATATTCCTGCGGAAAGTTGAAGACTTGTTTGCCAATTGTAGGGTGAAGGAGATTAGGGAGGTAGGAGAAGGCAGGATTGGACAAGAGCACAAGACTTCTCTGCCTAGAGGTGGCTACAGAGATAGGGAGGGGTCTGAGGAGTGAGTGGGGTAGGGAGTGAGGAGTGAGTGGGGAGGGGAGTGAGGAAAGAGTGGGGAGGTGAATGAGGAGGGAGGGGAGTGGGGAGGTGAATGAGGAGGGAGGGGAGTGGGGAGTGAGTAGGGAGGGGAGTGGGGAGTGAGTAGGGAGGGGAGTGGGGTAGGGAGTGGGGTAGGGAGTGGGGTAGGGAGTGGGGTAGGGAGTGGGGTGAGAGTAAGTAGGGAGTGGGGAGGGGAGGGGAGTGGGGTAGGGAATGAGGTGAGAGTGAGTGGGGAGGGGAGGGGAGTGGGGGGAGGGGAGTGGGGTAGGGAGTGGGGTAGGGAGTGAGTGGGGTAGGGAATGAGGTGAGAGTAAGTAGGGAGTGGCGTAGGGAGTGGGGTAGGGGAGTGGGGTAGGGGAGTGGGGTAGGGGAGTGGGTAGGGGAGTGGGGAGGGGAGGGGAGTGGGGGGAGGGGAGTGGGGGTAGGTGAGGGGAGGGGAGGGGAGTGGGGAGGGGGGAGGGGGGAGGGGGGAGGGGGGAGTGGGGAGGGGAGTGGGGAGTGAGTGGGGAAGGGGATGAGGAGGGAGTGGGTAGGGAGTGAGGAGAGTTTGAATGATTCTGCATCCTGTCTTCCAAAGTGTTTGCCTCCCACCCCCCCCCCCCCCCCGAGCCTGGCATCAGCCCGTCCCCCCTGCCCCGGTGCCCGTCCCCCTGCCCCGGTGCCCGTCCCCCTGCCCCGGTGCCCGTTCCCCTGCCCCGGTGCCCGTCCCCCTGCCCCGGTGCCCTCCGTAGAGCTCTGAAAGCAGTCAGCAGCTTCCTGGCTGCACAGTGGCTGCTGGGCCCGGCGGTACATTGAAGCTGGTGTAAACGTCTGAACAAATGACTGATTAGCAACACTCAGGGAAGAAGCATTTACCGTCTTTGCCTGTGTGAAAATCTCAGGTGGAAGCTGCTGACAGTCTCTGGCAAAGTCACTGAAAAGCAGAAAATGGGAAATGTTCTGCCCCTCAGTGGGACGAGTTCATGTCCATGTTTGAGCCACTGCTGTTGGTTAGAGCGGGGGATCTGTCATCTCAGCAGCTCGCTGACTTCCTAATTACTGTCTAATCGCGCCACACAGGAGGCTGGCTTTACCCCCCATGGCTCAGTGGGTACATGCACTGCCATCCTCACAACCCAGGAAACGCCAGGCCTGGGAAGAGGGGGGACAATCGGGGCCAATTGGCAGTGAAGCAACTCCAAATGGTCTCTCCAATCCTGCGCCAATGGGAGGAGCACTCAGTTCAGTACCCCGATCGGAACCACCATCCGGTGCCCTGTCTGTGCCGAAATGGACAAATGTGGACAGCAGGAAGCACTACCTGTGATGCCTCCTGCAGTTGAATCGCTCGTTCGCACTGCCATATGAATCAGGATAATCTGCAGAATGCATCTGTTGCCAGCGAAATTCAATCCGGCAAACATTTAGATCCCCAGGGAGAGTCAGCACCTTCAGGGAGAGGAGGGGGAACTGAACCCCAGTGAGAGTCAGCACCTTCAGGGAGAGGAGGGGGAGCTGAACCCCAGTGAGAGTCAGCACCTTGAGGGAGAGGAGGGGGAGCTGAACCCCACAGAGTCAGCACCTTCAGGGAGAGGAGGGGGAGCTGAACCCCAGTGAGAGTCAGCACCTTCAGGGAGAGGAGGGGGAGCTGAACCCCAGTGAGAGTCAGCACCTTCAGGGAGAGGAGGGGGAGCTGAACCCCAGTGAGAGTCAGCACCTTCAGGGAGAGGAGGGGGAGCTGTACCCCAGTGAGAGTGAGCACCTTCAGGGAGAGGAGGGGGAGCTGAACCCCAGTGAGAGTCAGCACCTTCAGGGAGAGGGGGAGCTGAACCCCAGTGAGAGTCAGCACCTTCAGGGAGAGGAGGGGGAGCTGAACCCCAGTGAGAGTCAGCACCTTCAGGGAGAGGAGGGGGAGCTGAACCCCAGTGAGAGTCAGCACCTTCAGGGAGAGGAAGGGGAGCTGTACCCCAGTGAGAGTGAGCACCTTCAGGGAGAGGAGGGGGAGCTGAACCCCAGTGAGAGTCAGCACCTTCAGGGAGAGGAGGGGGAGCTGAACCCAAGTGAGAGTCAGCACCTTCAGGGAGAGGCGGGGGAGCTGAACCCCAGTGAGAGTCAGCACCTTCAGGGAGAGGAGGGGGAGCTGAACCCCAGTGAGAGTCAGCACCTTCAGGGAGAGGAGGGGGAGCTGTACCCCAGTGAGAGTGAGCACCTTCAGGGAGAGGAGGGGGAGCTGAACCCCAGTGAGAGTCAGCACCTTCAGGGAGAGGAGGGGGAGCTGAACCCCAGTGAGAGTCAGCACCTTCAGGGAGAGGGGGAGCTGAACCCCAGTGAGCGTCAGCACCTTCAGGACAGAGAGTCTGCTGCACACTCTGAGATCAGCGAGATCGGAGGAAACAATCTCTCCGGGGAGGCTGTTGAGCGGCTGCGATTTGTTGACATAATTGTGGGTGAAATAATCTGGGCGCGGTGTTGACAATTGTGTTTGAAATTCTGACAAGACGAACCTCTAACTTCTGTGAGTAACAAATGATGGAGGAGCCAAGTGGAAGGTGTGCGAGCGGGAGCCGCCATGGCCAGGGGCCAGCTCAGCCAGTACAGACAGACAGAGCTCCACCATGGAGCCGCAAAGGTGATATTGACACTGAAAAAGTAACATTTCTCCAACGCTTCACACAAGCCCAGAGCGTCACAAGGCGCTCTGCAGCCAATGAGGTTTTATTGGACTGAGGGAGGAACCCGGAGGAAACCCGTGCAGACTCCGCACAGACAGTGACCCAAGCCGGGAATCGAACCTGGGACCCTGGAGCTGTGAAGCAACTGTGCTAACCACTGTGCAACCATGGTGCTTCAAACTCTGGAGAGTATTTAATTTGCTAAAACCCTGCTGATTACACCAGTTCCTGTTGCTTCCTCCTCAGTAAATACATGGATAACAAAGACCCGACCGTTTCCAGCTGGCGAAGTCAAATAAAGGACCCGTGTGTCTGTGGCTTCAACTTTCACATTAAGCGAAGCCGGTGGGTCTTTGGAGAAAATGGCGGATGTTGGGGGGGGGGGGGGGGGGGCAATTTAAATAATAAAGTAAATTAGTCAGAATTATTCCCACTTTCCCAACCCTGGCATTGAGCTTCCTGTCTCGAATCCATATCCCTGTTGTTTCAACTCTGGTATTACACCGCGTCTCCCCAGCAGGCAGAAATCTAGCCATTTCAGTTTTTAATGCTGCAGAGTTAGAATCGACTCCATGAATGTTCACATCCTCTCCTGGAGGTGTTAACTCCGTCCCCGGGTACAGCGATCACGGGCAGCGGCTGCCCCCCCCCCCCCCCCGTAAGGTGCTATTCGACTCCCGGGGGCATCCTGGTGTGGTGCCGACATCTTCAAACGTCTTTCCCACTCTCCCACTGCCACAGGCAGGAACTGAAACCCGGGGACTTGCCCTCAGCCGGTGTGGTGAGGATTGCAGAGAGGATTAGGGGAGATTTGGGGTGAGTGGACTGAGAGTCAGTGCCTGGCAGGGAGCTGATACCTCACCAGGCCAGGCTGCAGTGGCTGTTTTGTTGAGTTCCAGGATCTCACGGGGTATTAATGAGTAAAGCAGACCAGCGTGTGATCTGATACACATCCCGAACACATTGTGGGAAAGGCATCTCCCTCATCAATCACAGGGATTTCTGAATTTTACACCATGGTGGGGGGGCTCAAACTCCACATTAAACATAGATCTTGTCCTGAGGACGCACATCAGCCGTGGAAGGAAAGGGGCTGGAGCCGCTCCTAAAACATCCCAAAGATCACAGCTCACAAACTAAAGATCACACAGCTTAGTGCAGACGGAACCTGCTGCATTCTCACTGACTGCTCAGGTTTTGTGGCTTATTATCGAGAGAGATGGGAGTGGGTACAGGTACACTGCCCACTGGTACCAACCCACCCGACCAGCTCCACACTGCCAGCTGCCAGTGCTCCGTAAACGACGAGCCCAGCTTTCGATGCGTTGCCTCGAGGTGGCACCACAGCTCTGTCCCCTCACCGCCCGGCCGTGAGCCGCCGACACCATTAAAGCCTTTCAGAGCAACTTCCCCCAACTGGGAGCATTCCCATTGGAGGCAGCAGACCCATCCCTACAGTCAGACCTTACTGACTAACTACCCCATCAAACCCGTCCCTACAGTCAGACCTGACTGACTAACTACCCCATCAAACCCGTCCCTACAGTCAGACCTGACTGACTAACTACCCCATCAAACCCGTTCCTACAGTCAGACCTGACTGACTAACTACCCCATCAAACCCGTTCCTACAGTCAGACCTGACTGACTAACTACCCCAACAAACCCGTCCCTACAGTCAGACCTGACTGACTAACTACATCATCAAACCCGTCCCTACAGTCAGACCTGACTGACTAACTACCCCATCAAACCCGTTCCTACAGTCAGACCTGACTGACTAACTACCCCATCAAACCCGTCCCTACAGTCAGACCTGACTGACTAACTACCCCATCAAACCCGTTCCTACAGTCAGACCTGACTGACTAACTACCCCATCAAACCCGTCCCTACAGTCAGACCTGACTGACTAACTACCCCATCAAACCCATCCCTATAGTCAGACCTGACTGACTAACTACCCCATCAAACCCGTCCCTACAGTCAGACCTTACTGACTAACTACCCATCAAACCCATCCCTACAGTCAGACCTGACTGACTAACTACCCCATCAAACCCGTCCCTACAGTCAGACCTGACTGACTAACTACCCCCATCAAACCCGTTCCTACAGTCAGACCTGACTGACTAACTACCCCATCAAACCCGTCCCTACAGTCAGACCTGACTGACTAACTACCCCATCAAACCCGTCCCTACAGCCAGACCTGACTGACTAACTACCCCATCAAACCCGTCCCTACAGTCAGACCTGACTGACTAACTACCCCATCAAACCCATCCCTATAGTCAGACCTGACTGACTAACTGCCCCATCAAACCCGTCCCTACAGTCAGACCTGACTAACTACCCCATCAAACCCGTCCCTACAGTCAGACCTGACTGACTAACTACCCCATCAAACCCGTCCCTACAGCCAGACCTGACTGACTAACTACCCCATCAAACCCGTCCCTACAGTCAGACCTGACTGACTAACTACCCCATCAAACCCATCCCTATAGTCAGACCTGACTGACTAACTACCCCATCAAACCCGTCCCTACAGTCAGACCTGACTGACTAACTACCCCATCAAACCCATCCCTATAGTCAGACCTGACTGACTAACTACCCCATCAAACCCGTCCCTACAGTCAGACCTGACTAACTACCCCATCAAACCCGTCCCTACAGTCAGACCTGACTGACTAACTACCCCATCAAACCCGTTCCTACAGTCAGACCTGACTGACTAACTACCCCATCAAACCCATCCCTACTGTCAGACCTGACTGACTAACTACCCCATCAAACCCGTCCCTACAGTCAGACCTGACTGACTAACTACCCCATCAAACCTGTCCCTACAGTCAGACCTGACTGACTAACTACCCCATCAAACCGTCCCTACAGTTAGACCTGACTGATTAACTACTCCATCAAACCCGTCCCTACAGTCAGACCTGACTAACTACCCCATCAAACCCGTCCCTACAGTCAGACCTGACTGACTAACTACCCCATCAAACCCGTTCCTACAGTCAGACCTGACTGACTAACTACCCCATCAAACCCGTCCCTACAGTCAGACCTGACTAACTACCTCATCAAACCCGAGCCTACAGTCAGACCTGACTGACTAACTACCCCATCAAACCCGTCCCTACAGTCAGACCTGACTGACTAACTACCCCATCAAACCCGTCCCTACAGTCAGACCTGACTGACTAACTACCCCATCAAACCCGTCCCTACAGTTAGACCTGACTGACTAACTACCCCATCAAACCCGTCCCTACAGTCAGACCTGACTGACTAACTACCCCATCAAACCCATCCCTATAGTCAGACCTGACTGACTAACTACCCCATCAAACCCGTCCCTACAGTCAGACCTTACTGACTAACTACCCCATCAAACCCATCCCTACAGTCAGACCTGACTGACTAACTACCCCATCAAACCCGTCCCTACAGTCAGACCTGACTGACTAACTACCCCATCAAACCCGTTCCTACAGTCAGACCTGACTGACTAACTACCCCATCAAACCCGTCCCTACAGTCAGACCTGACTGACTAACTACCCCATCAAACCCGTCCCTACAGTCAGACCTGACTGACTAACTACCCCATCAAACCCGTCCCTACAGTCAGACCTGACTGACTAACTACCCCATCAAACCCATCCCTATAGTCAGACCTGACTGACTAACTACCCCATCAAACCCGTCCCTACAGTCAGACCTGACTAACTACCCCATCAAACCCGTCCCTACAGTCAGACCTGACTGACTAACTACCCCATCAAACCCGTTCCTACAGTCAGACCTGACTGACTAACCACCCCATCAAACCCATCCCTCCTGTCAGACCTGACTGACTAACTACCCCATCAAACCCGTCCCTACAGTCAGACCTGACTGACTAACTACCCCATCAAACCCGTCCCTACAGTCAGACCTGACTGACTAACTACCCCATCAAACCGTCCCTACAGTTAGACCTGACTGATTAACTACTCCATCAAACCCGTCCCTACAGTCAGACCTGACTAACTACCCCATCAAACCCGTCCCTACAGTCAGACCTGACTGACTAACTACCCCATCAAACCCGTCCCTACAGTCAGACCTGACTGACTAACTACCCCATCAAACCCGTCCCTACAGTCAGACCTGACTGACTAACTACCCCATCAAACCCATCCCTATAGTCAGACCTGACTGACTAACTGCCCCATCAAACCCGTCCCTTTAGTCAGACCTGACTGACTAACTACCCCATCAAACCCGTCCCTACAGTCAGACCTGACTAACTACCCCATCAAACCCGTCCCTACAGTCAGACCTGACTGACTAACTACCCCATCAAACCCGTTCCTACAGTCAGACCTGACTGACTAACTACCCCATCAAACCCATCCCTACTGTCTGACCTGACTGACTAACTACCCCATCAAACCCGTCCCTACAGTCAGACCTGACTGACTAACTACCCCATCAAACCCGTCCCTACAGTCAGACCTGACTGACTAACTACCCCATCAAACCGTCCCTACAGTTAGACCTGACTGATTAACTACTCCATCAAACCCGTCCCTACAGTCAGACCTGACTAACTACCCCATCAAACCCGTCCCTACAGTCAGACCTGACTGACTAACTACCCCATCAAACCCGTTCCTACAGTCAGACCTGACTGACTAACTACCCCATCAAACCCGTCCCTACAGTCAGACCTGACTAACTACCTCATCAAACCCGAGCCTACAGTCAGACCTGACTGACTAACTACCCCATCAAACCCGTCCCTACAGTCAGACCTGACTGACTAACTACCCCATCAAACCCGCCCCTACAGTTAGACCTGACTGACTAACTATCCAGTCAAACCCGTCCCTACAGTCAGACCTGACTGACTAACTACCCCATCAAACCCGTCCCTACAGTCAGACCTGACTGACTAACTACCCCATCAAACCCGTCCCTACAGTTAGACCTGACTGACTAACTACCCCATCAAACCCGTCCCTACAGTTAGACCTGACTGACTAACTACCCCATCAAACCCGTCCCTACAGTCAGACCTGACAAACTACCCTATCATACCCGTCCCTACAGTCAGACCTGACTGACTAACTACCCCATCAAACCCGTCCCTACAGTCAGAGCTGACTGACTAACTACCCCATCAAACCCATCCCTACAGTCAGACCTGACTGACTAACTACCCCATCAAACCCGTTCCTACAGTCAGACCTGACTGACTAACCACCCCATCAAACCCGTCCCTACAGTCAGAGCTGACTGACTAACTACCCCATCAAACCCGTCCCTACAGTTAGACCTGACTGACCAACTACCCCGTCAAACTGCCTGCAGCTTTGTGTGAAATACACTCGAGAAATTCGCCCCAACTTCACCCAGGGGCTTAAACAATTTACAGATAGACAGATATTCAACAGCAATGTGTGTGTGTGTGGGGCACGTGTTACCATCCTCACCCTTTCCCACCTCTGGCTTCTTTTTGGTTTCCTCTTTCTTCCTCTCAACTCTCATTCCTTCACTTGTTTACCTCTGTCTCACATACATACATACACACACTCTCTCTCTCTCTCGCTGATGCCTGACACCACCGTTCTGGGATTTGATACCCCTGACATCAGCTGAACCAAACTGATCGGCCAGCAGCACAGGGGCTGCCTGGGACGGGGGGAGGGGGCGGATCCGCATTGACAATGGTCAATGCAGCAAAGCAGCTGTTTATTGCCAAGCTGGTCTCCTGGGGGAGTTAATGCCCAAATACATTGTCTTGCTAGTTAATTAATTGAGTTAATATGTACTTAACTATTGTGCGCCATCTAACTGACCCAGCTGGAGGTCTGAGCTGTTGTTTCAAATGCATTGGCGTCTGAAGGAACGGAGACTTCGAGCGAACTTTTCAAACTCTCCGAGGAGCCTCGGTTATACGAGGAACTCGAGGAGGGGGTCTGGCGGAGTAAATCAAAGCGCTCCCAGCCGCCTGATGGTTTACAATTCACAGCTGAACCTTATGATAAAACCAGATGCTGCACCTGATCACTGGCCAGGGCGAAATTCATTCAGGCGAAGATTTTATTGAAGTTAAAACAAACACGTGAGGATGCAAAATGGTTAAATAAAATGAAACACTTAGTGTGCAGCTCACTATGCTCAATAAAACATCTTTCAGCTAATAATGCCTCTGGACTTTCAGCAGGTTTTGTTTTCGAACTCTCCCTGAAGGTGCTGACTCTCACTGGGGTACAGCTCCCCCTCCTCTCCCTGAAGGTGCTGACTCTCACTGGGGTTCAGCTCCCCCTCCTCTCCCTGAAGGTGCTGACTCTCACTGGGGTACAGCTCCCCCTCCTCTCCCTGAAGGTGCTGACTCTCACTGGGGTTCAGCTCCCCCTCCTCTCCCTGAAGGTGCTGACCCTCACTGGGGTTCAGCTCCCCCTCCTCTTCCTGAAGGTGCTGACTCTCACTGGGGTACAGTTCCCCCTCCTCTCCCTGAAGGTGCTGACTCTTACTGGGGTTCAGCTCCCCTCCTCTCCCTGAAGGTGCTGACTCTCACTGGGGTACAGCTCCCCCTCCTCTCCCTGAAGGTGCTGACTCTCACTGGGGTTCAGCTCCCCCTCCTCTCCCTGAAGGTGCTGACCCTCACTGGGGTTCAGCTCCCCCTCCTCTCCCTGAAGGTGCTGACTCTCACTGGGGTACAGTTCCCCCTCCTCTCCCTGAAGGTGCTGACTCTTACTGGGGTTCAGCTCCCCTCCTCTCCCTGAAGGTGCTGACTCTCACTGGGGTACAGCTCCCCCTCCTCTCCCTGAAGGTGCTGCCTCTCACTGGGGTTCAGCTCCCCCTCCTCTCCCTGAAGGTGCAGCTCCCCCTCCTCTCCCTGAAGGTGCTGACTCACTGGGGTTCAGCTCCCCCTCCTCTCCCTGAAGGTGCTGACTCTCACTGGGGTTCCTCTCCCCCTCCTCTCCCCCTCCTCTGCCCCTCCTCTTCCCCTCCTCTCCCTGAAGGTGCTGCTCCCCCTCCTCTCCCTGAAGGTGCTGCTCCCCCTCCTCTCCCTGAAGGTGCTGCTCCCCCTCCTCTCCCTGAAGGTGCTGCTCCCCCTCCTCTCCCTGAAGGTGCTGACTCTCACTGGGGTTCAGCTCCCCCTCGTCTCCCTGAAATGGGTTGGTTTAGCTCCGTTGGTTGCAGCAGCGGCCCTAGGGTTGCTGGCGCCCCGGGCAAGCTGAACTTCGGCGCCCTTACAAGTGCCAATTTTAAAGGCCTCCAGCGTTGCGCTCCATCACCTTTCCCCGCTGCGGATAGCCTTTTCCTGCTCCCCTCGGCGGCCCTCCTCCTGCCGAGGACCCTCCGTGCAGCCACTGCCTCACACAGACCGAGCAGCCGCCAGCGGCTGAACCAGGCCTGCAGGCAGCCGAGGCCAATCAACATGGCGGCCGCACAGGGGGTGGGGCCGGGGCTGAAGGAGCACCCCACGTGACTCCGGGCTGCACGTGGGCAGCTACTGAGCATGCGTAGCTGCCATCAAGCGGAGGCAACATGTTGCAAATGTGCAGATCGTCCTTAGAATCTTACAACCTCAGTACTGATGGCGCCCCCTAGCACATTGCGCCCCGGGCGACTGCCCGAGTTGCCGGTACCTTGAGCCGGCCCTGTTTGGTTGGACAGCTGGTTTGTGATGCAGAGCAAAGCCAACGGCACGTGTTCAATCCCTGTGCCGGCTGAGGTTACACATGAAGGCGCACCTTCTCAACCTTGCCCTTCGCCTGAGGTGTGGTGATCCTCAAGTTAAATCACCACCAGTCAGCTCTCCCCCTCAACGGGGAAAGCAGCCAATGGTCATCTGGGACTGTGGCAACTACTTATTTACTGCTGACTCTCAGTAGTGTTCCTGAAGGTGTTGACTACAATGTCCCATAACATGTAAGTCTTGAGTGTCCAATGGGAGTGGTTATCACTGTCCAGCCTGATTTTTTTCCTTCCTGTGACACTTGTATATCAATGGGCAGTGACCAGGAGCAGAAATTCAATCTGGTTCATAACTCTCCCTAACACAGGGTACTGAGGCCAATTTAAGTGGTCCAACTCCTGTACCCAGTTGAGCTGAGGCTTTGCCTTGCTGTTCTGTATGGCTGAGCGCATCATGCATTGCAATTATAGATGCAAACCAGAGAGACAAAGCCTTTCTAACTGCGTTTCTGCTCTGTCCTGAGAACACAGGTAAAGGGTTAATTCAGTTGCAGCCTCTGACCTCCTGCCACTTGGCCTGTACTCGGCCTGAGAGGAGATTATGTCTGTGCCTCCTGCTGGCCCTGTGATCTCGGCATAGTCCAGGTCAAATCCCACTGACACTTGTTCCCCTTTCAATGTGCTAAGTATAGGTTAGTGAGTTCAGAAGTCATGGGGCAGTCTCTGCTCAATCAGCTATGAACAGGCGTCCAGTTCTTTAAGAGAGAGCGAGAGAGACAAACTGACAAAGGAATCCTCATTTCCAAAGCCATAATCTATCACCAGCCCCATGGTTAGAGACCAGGGGTGTCACAAAGCCTGTCTTCTTCAGATTTTATAAAAATGTAGTTCAAAGGTGTATGTCTGTGCGATAGTTCCATATTCCTGCTTGCAAAGGGGGATGTAACTGTGGGACCCTCTCCCATAAAGTTAGTGGACGCCGGGAGTGAAGTCAATTGCAACTCTCAAACCTGCCATCAGTTCATTTTTGTTTTGGGTGTTGGGAGTGCAGATCATCTGATTGATTGGCAGAGCAAGCTCCAGGGGCTGAATAAATCAGAGAATTATACAGCAGGGGAGACCATTCAGCCCATCCCATCTGTGCCAGCTCTTTGAATGAACTGTCCAATTAGTCTGTCTGTTGCTGTTTCACGGAAAACATTTCCCCATCAACTATTTATCCAATTAGCTCTTGCAAGTTGCTCTCGAATCTGCTTCCATCGTCCTTGCAGTCAGTGCGGGCATTCCAGAACGTGACAATTTATTTTCCTCATCCCATCTCTGGTCCTTTGGCCAATTCCCTTCAATCTGTATCCCTCTGATTACTGATCCTGCAGCCACTCAACACAGTTTTCCCTTATCTACTCAGCCAGAAACCCAATGTAATTTTGAACACTTCTATTAAATCTCCTCTTAAACTTCTCTGCTCTAAGCTTTCCGTGTGTCTCCACATTACTGAAGACTTTAATCTCTGCTTCAATTCTAGCAACTCCCTTCTTCGCCCTCCCCAAGACCTTGATATTCTTTCTAAAGCCTGGTTGCCAGATTTAGTCACAAGCTAGGACCGACCCAGGGTTTTTTTGAAAAGTTCAGCATTTATACACTCTGCCATTCGACCAGCACCGGCCACCGGAGGAACCACCATATAACTGGCTGCAGTCTGCAAAACAAATCTTCACAATTGCTCTCTTCTTTCTGTCTCTTATCCAGTTATGTATCCATTTTCCACCTCCCATTTAAACCCACAGGCTTCCTTTTTGTTAACATGTCTGCATGCCGTACTTTACCGATGTTTGAATGTCCACATACCCAGCGCCAACCGCGTTACTCTCATGACTCATTTCCATTATTTCATCAGAATTCTATAATTGGTTTGTAATCATTTGTGAAGTTATTGTTCGTATGGTGAGTAGGGCCCATCACATTGGCAACTATAAACACAAAGTGGCCATGTTTACCCATTTCGTGCTACCCCCCCCCATGTAGGCCCCCTCCCTCCCCCATGTAGGCCCCCTCCCTCCCCCATGTAGGCCCCCTCCCTCCCCCATGTAGGCCCCCTCCCTGCCCCGCTCACAGCCCTGTCCTCCAGGCCCCACACAGCCCCACCCTCCCAGTCCCACACAACCCCACCCTCCCAGTCCCACAGAGCCCACCCTCCGAGTCCCACACCGCCCCTTCCCAGCCCCACACCGCCCCCTCCCAGCCCCACACCGCCCCCTCCCAGCCCCACACCGCCCCCTCCCAGCCCCACACCACCCCCTCCCAGCCCCACACCGCCCCCACACACCCCCCACCCAGCCCCACACACCCCCCACCCAGCCCCACACACCCCCCACCCAGCCCCACACACCCCCCACCCAGCCCCACACACCCCCACCCAGCCCCACACACCCCCACCCAGCCCCACACACCCCACCCAGCCCCACACACCCCCACCCAGCCCACACACCCCCACCCAGCCCCACACACCCCCACCCAGCCCCACACACCCCCACCCAGCCCCACACACCCCCACCCAGCCCCACACCCCCCACCCAGCCCCACACACCCCCACCCAGCCCACCCAGCCCCACACACCCCCCCAGCCCCACAGCCCCCCTCCCAGCCCCACAGCCCCCTCCCAGCTCCCCACACCCCCCTCCCAGCTCCCCACACCCCCCTCCCAGCCCCCCACACCCCCCTCCCAGCCCCCCACGCCCCCCTCCCAGCCCCCCACCCCCCCTCCCAGCCCCCCCACCCCCCCCTCCCAGCCCCCCACCCCCCTCCCAGCTCCCACACCCCCCTCCCAGCCCCACACCCCCCTCCCAGCCCCACACCCCCCTCCCAGCCCCACACCCCCCTCTCCCAGCCCCACACCCCCCTCTCCCAGCCCCACACCCCCCTCTCCCAGCCCCACACCCCCCTCTCCCAGCCCCACACCCCCCTCTCCCAGCCCCACACCCCCCTCTCCCAGCCCCACACCCCCCTCCCAGCCCCACACAGCCCCCCCTCCCAGCCCCACACAGCCCCCCCTCCCAGCCCCACACAGCCCCCCCTCCCAGCCCCACACAGCCCCCCCTCCCAGCCCCACACAGCCCCCCCTCCCAGCCCCACACAGCCCCCCCCCAGCCCCACACAGCCCCCCCTCCCAGCCTCACACTGCCCCCCCCATACAACCTACCCTCCCAGCCCCCAAAGCACCCCTTCCGAGCCAACCCTGCCCAGCCCCATAGGGTACCTCCCCAGCCATCTCCTCCAAGCTCCACATAGCACCCCCATCCAGATCCACATTGCCTCTCCACTCTGTCTTGCTCATTCTGTCCGCTTCTCTTTCTTTCTCTCTCTCTCTCTCTCTCTCCCTCTCTCCCTGTCTCTCTCTCCCTGTCTCTCTGGCTGATGGGTCTGTCTTGAATTTCACTGTTCTTGGTCCCATGTTCCAAATTTTCAAGAGTCTCTGTTTTTGTATTTAATTTGTGGAGAATATCACCACCACTTGATGATAAAAAACTGTAACCTCACCCCCCCCCCCCCCCCCCCCCCCCCCCCAACTTTCAGCATCTCCTGCTTCCCTCATTCAGGCCATTTGCATTGTGAGGTACTTGGAGCCCTGTTGTTTGCAGTTCACGGGATCAGTGTGACTGGTGATTATCACAGTAGGTCAGAGCAGCAAAGGAGTCCTGAATCACTGGAGGGTTTACATTCCTGGGAGTTAGGGTGTTGCCAAAGGGATGCTCAGGGCCCAGAGGGTTTTATCATTTCCTCAATAAAACGTCTGAAATCGATTTCCATGGGAGGGGATGGATTGGGTTCAGTTGCCCGAAGGGCAGGGAAATGGTTGGGGTCCCTACGCCTGATGGCTATTGAGTGACTCCTATTAGAAGTGTGGATATAAAGCCAGGACAGATAGGGCTATTCGGTGATGCCTTTCGCAGTTGAATTGCTGATTGATACTTGGGGCATCACACATGCCTGGTGGCCACTGGGGTGATGTACACCAGCACCCAGTGCACAGGCATAGGGAACTGGGGCAGCTGATAGTGAAAGAATCTTCGCTTCACCACTGGCTGACAGCAACTCTCTGGATTGAAGTTAAACAATGGTGAACAGAAACAACAATGGCAGTGGTATGAGCTGGTGGTAAACTCAGTGGCGACTGTTCCAGCAACTGAACATTCTCCCGGAGCTGATCCGGAGGGTCTGCTGGTGGAGCCTTGAAACTGCAAAAGCTGCTTCAAGGAATGCTTTTCTGCAATAAATTTCACTTTTTAACCACAATATTTATCAGAATTTTAGGCAACTGGTCATTCACAGTAATACAAAACGGGCAAGTGTGTGTTTCCACTGAAGAAAAAAAGCCCAGTGGATTGTAGCACGGACAACTGGGGCCAAAGGACCTCCTTCTGAGCTGTAACCTTTCTATGATTCCAGGATTGGAGCGGGTTCCTCACAGCCCACACCGCCTGTTCGCCCTCTCCCACACTGCCTGTTCTCACTGCCCCACACTGCCTGTTCTCCCTCTCCCACACCGCCTGTCCTCACTGCCCCACACCGCCTGTTCTCCCCCTCCCACACCGCCTGTCCTCACAGCCCACACCGCCTGTTCTCCCTCTCCCACACTGCCTGTTCTCACTGCCCCACACCGCCTGTCCTCACTGCCCCACACCGCCTGTTCTCACTGTCCCACACCACCTGTCCTCACTGTCCCACACCGCCTGTCCTCACTGTCCCACACCGCCTGTTCTCACTGTCCCACACCGCCTGTCCTCACTGTCCCACACCGCCTGTTCTCCCTCTCCCACACTGCCTGTTCTTACTGCCACACACCGCCTGTCCTCACTGCCCCACACCGCCTGGTCTCCCTCTCCCACACCGCCTGTTCTCCCTCTCCCACACTGCCTGTCCTCATTGTCCCACACCGCCTGTCCTCACTACTCCACACCGCCTGTCCTCACTGCCACACACCGCCTGTCCTCACTGCCACACACCGCCTGTCCTCACTGCCACACACCGCCTGTTCTCCCTCTCCCACACTGCCTGTTCTCCCTCTCCCACACTGCCTGTTCTCCCTCTCCCACACTGCCTGTTCTCCCTCTCCCACACCGCCTGTTCTCACTGCCCCACACCGCCTGTTCTCACTGTCCCACACCGCCTGTTCTCACTGCCCCACACCGCCTGTCCTCACTGCCACACACCGCCTGTCCTCACTGCCCCACACCGCCTGTTCTCCCCCTCCCACACCGCCTGTCCTCACAGCCCACACCGCCTGTTCTCCCTCTCCCACACCGCCTGTCCTCACTGTCCCACACCGCCTGTCCTCACTGCCCCACACCGCCTGTCCTCACTGCCCACACCGCCTGTCCTCACTGTCCCACACCGCCTGTCCTCACTGTCCCACACCGCCTGTTCTCACTGCCCCACACCGCCTGTTCTCACTGTCCCACACCGCCTGTCCTCACTGTCCCACACCGCCTGTCCTCACTGTCCACACTGCCTGTTCTCACTGTCCCACACTGCCTGTTCTCACTGTCCCACACCGCCTGTCCTCACTGCCCCACACCGCCTGTTCTCACTGTCCCACACCGCCTGTCCTCACTGTCCCACACCACCTGTTCTCACTGTCCCACACCACCTGTTCTCACTGTCCCACACCACCTGTTCTCACTGTCCCACACCGCCTGTTCTCACTGTCCCACACCGCCTGTTCTCACTGCCCCACACCGCCTGTTCTCACTGTCCCACACTGCCTGTCCTCACTGTCCCACACCACCTGTCCTCACTGTCCCCACGCCGCCTGTCCTCACTGTCCCACACCGCCTGTCCTCACTGTCCCACACCGCCTGTTCTCACTGCCCCACACCAACTGTTCTCACTGTCCCACGCCGCCTGTTCTCCCTGTCCCACACCACCTGTCCTCACTGCCCCATGCCACCTATCCTCACTGCCCCATGCCACCGGTTCTCCCTCTCCAACACCGCCTGTTCTCACTGCCCCACACCACCTGTTCTCCCTGCCCCACACTGCCTGTTCTTCCTCTCCAACACCGCCTGTCCTCACTGTCCCACACCGCATGTCCTCAATTTCCCACACCGCCTGTTCTCACTGCCCCATGCCACCTATCCTCACTGCCCCATGCCACCTGTTCTCCCTCTCCAACACCGCCTGTTCTCACTGTCACACACCACCTGTTCTCACTGCCCACATCGCCTGTTCTCACTGACCCGCACTGCCTGTCCTCACTGTCCCACACCGCCTGTTCTTCCTCTCCAACACCGCCTGTCCTCACTGTCCCACACCGCATGTCCTCAATTTCCACACCGCCTGTCCTCACTGCCCCATGCCACCTGTTCTCACTGCCCCATGCCACCTGGTCTCACTGCCCCACACCTCTTGTCCTCCCTGTCCCACACCGCCTGTCCTCCCTGTTCCACACTGCCTGTCCTCACTGACCCACACCGCCTGTTCTCACTGTTCCACACTGCCTGTCCTCACTGACCCACACCGCCTGTTCTCACTGTCCCACACTGCCTGTCCTCACTGTCCCACATCACCTGATATCACTGCCCCACACTGCCTGTTCTCACAGTCCCACACTGCCTGTTCTCACTGTCCCACACTGCCTGTTCTCACTGTCCCACACTGCCTGTTCTCACAGTCCCACACTGCCTGTTCTCACAGTCCCACACTGCCTGTTCTCACAGTCCCACACCGCCTGTTCTCACTGCCCCACACCACCTGTCCTCAGTGCCCCACACCGTCTGTCCTCACTGTCCCACACTGCCTGTTGTCAAAGTCCCACACTGCCTGTTGTCACTGTCCCACACTGCCTGAATCACTGTCCCCCATCGCCTGTCCCCACTATCTCACACCATCTGTCCTCACTGTTCCACACTTCGTGTGTCACTCTCCCACACCGTCTGTCCTTACTTTTCAACACTGCCTGTGTCACTGTCCCACACTGCCTGTCACTGTCCCACACTGCCTGTCACTGTCCCACACTGCCTGTGTCACTGTCCCACACTGCCTGTGTCACTGTCCCACACTGCCTGTGTCACTGTCCCACACTGCCTGTGTCACTGTCCCACACTGCCTGTGTCACTGTCCCACACTGCCTGTTGTCACTGTCCCACACTGCCTGTGTCACTGTCCCACACTGCCTGTGTCACTGTCCCACACTGCCTGTGTCACTGTCCCACACTGCCTGTGTCACTGTCCCACACTGCCTGTGTCACTGTCCCCACACTGCCTGTGTCACTGTCCCACACTGCCTGTGTCACTGTCCCACACTGCCTGTGTCACTGTCCCACACTGCCTGTTCTCACTGTCCCACACTACCTGTGTCACTGTCCCACACTGCCTGTGTCACTGTCCCACACTGCCTGTACTCACAGCCCCATGCCACCTGTCCTCACTGCCCCATGCCACTTGTTCTCACTGCCCCATGCCACCTGGTCTCACTGCCCCACACCGCCTGTCCTCCCTGTCCCACACCGCCTGTCCTCCCTGTCCCACACCACCTGTCCTCACTGTCCCACACCGCCTGTCCTCACTGTCCCGCACCGCATGTCCTCACTGTCCCACAACGCCTATCCTCACTGTCCCACACCACCTGTTCTCACTATCCCATACTGCCTGTCCTCACTGTCCCGCACCGCCTGTCCTCACTGTCCCACACCGCCTGTCCTCACTGTCCCACACCGCCTGTCCTCACTGTCCCACACCGCCTGTCCTCACTGTCCCACACCGCCTGTCCTCACTGTCCCACACCGCCTGTCCTCACTGTCCCACACCGCCTGTCCTCACAGTCCCACACCGCCTGTTCTCACTGTCCCACGCCGCCTGTCCTCACTGTCGCACACCGCCTGTTGACACTGACCCACACCGCCTGTTCTCACTGTCCCCATCACCTGTCCTCACTGTCCCACACCGTCTGTTCTCACTGTCCCACAACGTTTGTTCTCACTGTCCCACACCGTCTGTTCTCACTGTCCCACACCGTCTTTTCACACTGTCGCCGATCGCCTGTCTTCAGTTTCCCACATCACCTGATATCACTGCCCCAAACAGCCTGTTCTCACAGTCCCACACTGCCTGTTCTCACAGTCCCACACTGCCTGTTCTCACAGTCCCACACTGCCTGTTCTCACAGTCCCACACTGCCTGTTCTCACAGTCCCACACTGCCTGTTCTCACACTCCCACACTGCCTGTTCTCACAGTCCCACACTGCCTGTTCTCACAGTCCCACACTGCCTGTTCTCACAGTCCCACACTGCCTGTTCTCACAGTCCCACACTGCCTGTTCTCACTGCCCCACACTACCTGTCCTCAGTGCCCCACACCATCTTCCTCACTGTCCCACACTGCCTGTTGTCAGTGTCCCACACTGCCTGTTGTCACTGTCC